>NW_004444156.1:1844256-1853275 GCF_000243295.1 Trichechus manatus latirostris
CTTTGTAGAGAAAGTTTGGGAGTATTCCATCCTTTTCTATGCTCTGAAATACCTTTAGTAGTAGTGGTGTTAACTCTTCTCTGAAAGTTTGTTAGAATTCTCCAGTGAAACCGTCTGGGCCAAGGCTTTTTTTGTTGGGAGTTTTTAAATTACCTTTTTGATCTTTTGTTATGGTTTTGTTTAGTTCTTCTACCTCTGTTTGTGTTAGTTTAGGTAGCTAGTATGTTTCTAGAAATTTGTCCATTTCCTATAGGTTTTCAAATTTGTTATAGTTTTTCATACTGTTTGTTATGATTCTTTTAATTTCAGTTAGGTCTGTTGTGATATCACCCATCTCATTTCTTACTTGGGTTATTTGCTTCCTTTCCTGTTTTTCTTTTGTTTGTTTGGCCAATGGTTTATCGATTTTGTTGATCTTTTCAAAGAACCACGTTTTGGTCTTCTTAACTCTTAAAATTATTTTTCTATTTCATTTAATTCTGCTGTAATTTTTATTATGTGCTTTCTTCTGATTCCCAAGGGCTTCTTTTGCTGCTCTCTTTCTATTTATTCGAGTTGTAGGGGTAATGTTTTAATTTTGGCCCTTTCTTCTTTTTGGATGTGTGCATTTATTGCTATAAATTGACCTCTGAGCACTGCTTTTGCTGTGTCTCAAAGGTTCTGGTATGATGTCTTTTCATTCTCATTTGATTCTGTGAATTTCTTTATTCTGTCCTTAATTTCTTCTATAACCTAGTAGTTTTTGAGCAAGGCATTGTTCATTTTCCATGTGTTTGATTTTTTTCCCTTGCTTTTTCTGTTATTGATTTCCACTTTTATGGCTTTATGGTCAGAAAAGATGCTTAGTAATATTTCGATGCTTTGGATTCTGTTCAGGCTTGCTTTGTGGCCTAATATGTGGTCTCTTCTGGAGAATGTTCCATGTGTGTTGGAAAAGAAAGTTTATAGTTGTCTGCCATTGGGTGGAGTGTTCTGTATATATCTATGAGGTCAAGTTGGTTGATTGTGGCATTTAAATCTTCCGTGTCTTTATTGAGTTTCTTTCTGTATGTTCTGTCCTTCACCAAAAGTGGTGTGTTGAAGTCTCCTACTATTATTGTGGAGCTGTCTATCTCTCTTTTCAATGCTGTTTGAGTTTGTTTTATGTATTTTGGAGCCCTGTCATTGAGTGTGTAAATATGTATTATGGTTATGTCCCCCTGGTGTATTGACCCTTATAGTGTCCTGCCTTATCCTTTGTGGTAGATTTTACTTTAAAGTCTCTTTTGTCAGAGATTAATATTGCTACTCTTGCTCTTTTTGGATTGTTTTTTGCTTGATATATATTTTTTCCATCCTTTTAGTTTTAGTTTGTTTGTGTCTTTAAGTCTAAGGTGTGTCTATTATACACAGTATATAGACAGATCAAGTTTTTTTATCCATTCTGCCTCTCTGTCTCTTTAATGCTGCATTTAGTCCATTTACTGTCAGCATAATTATTGATAGGTATGAGTTTAGTGCTGTCATTTTGATGTCTTTTTTGTGTGTGTGTTATTGACAGTTTCTTTGTTCCCCTTAATTTTCTGTGCTGAGTCGTTTTTCTTTATGTATTTTCTTTTCATCTTTTTCATTGTTGTTGATTTTGTATTTGCTGAGTGTTTATGTTTTTCTTGTCTTTTATTTTGATGTGTAAGATTGTTAGTTTCCTTTGTGGTTACCTTAATATTTACCCCTATTTTTCTAAGTTTAAACCACTCTTTTATTTCTTGATATCGCCTTGACTTCCTCTCCATATGAAAGATCTATGACTACATTTTTTAGGTCCCTCTTTTTTGTTTTAGTGTTGTCATCTTTTACATATTGACATCTGTTTCCCTATTTTTCAGTGTTTTAACTTTGATTTATTTTTGTGACTTCCCTGTCTGGGTTGATATCTGGTTGCTGTGTCCTGTGTTCTAGTCTTGGGTTATTATCTGATGTTACTGATTTTCTAAGTGGAGGACTCCCTTTAGTATTTCTTGTAATTTTGATTTGGTTTTTGCAAATTCCCTAAACTTCGTTTATCTGGAAATGCCCTAATTTTGCCATCGTATTTGAGAGACAGTTTTGCTGAATACATAATTCCTGGCAGGCAATTTTTTTCCTTCAAGGCTTTATATATGTCATCCATTGCCTTCTTGCCTGCATGGTTTCTGCTGAGTAGTCTGAACTTAGTCTTATTGACGCTCTTTTGTAGGTGACTTTTTGTTTATCTGTAGCTGCTCTTAAAATTTTCTGTTTATTTTTGGTTTTGACAAGTTTGATTATAATATGTCTTGGTGACTTTCTTTTGGGATCTACCTTCTGTGGGGTTCGTTGAGGATCTTGGATAGATATCTTCTCATCTTTCACGGGAAGTTTTCTGCCAACTAATCTTCAACAATTCTCTTTGTATTTTCTCTTATCCCCCACCCCCACGCCCCCGCCCTGTTCTGGTACTCCAGTTACTTGTGAGGTTATTCCTCTTGATAGAGTTCCACATAATTCTTAGAGTTTCTTCATTTTTTAAAATCCTTTTATCTGTTTTTTTCCTCAAATAATTTGGTATCAAGTGCTTTATCTTCCATCTCCCTAATTCTGACTTCATTGCCTCAATTCTGCTCCTGTGACTTTCTGTTGAGTTGTCTAATTCTAAAATTTTATTGTTACTCTTCTGGATTTTTGTTTGCTGTGTCTCTGTGGATTCTTGCAGCCTGTTAAATTTGTCATTATGCTCTTGTATAACCTTGTTAAGTTCCTCTATTGCTTTGTGTGTGTGTCCATTGGCTTTGTCTGCATTTTGCCTTATCTCCTTCCTGATATCTTGAAGAGTTTCCATGTTAATCTTTTATATTCTACCTCCAGTAATTCCAAGAAGTTCTCTCCCTCCGGAAAATTTCTTGATTCTTTGTTTTGGGAGCTTGCTGAAGCCATCATGGTCTGCCTCTTTATGTGATTTGATATTGACTGTTGTCTCTGAGCCATCAATAAGTTATCATATTTACTTATTTTATGTTTGCTTACTGTGTCCTAGCTTCTTGTTTTGTTTTGATATGCCCAAATAGGCTTCTCTCGTGAGCTAGTTTGATTATTGGCGCCTTTGAAGGTCTAATGTCCTGTCACCAGGTGGTTAGATCTGTTACTAGGTATGTGAGCCCAGGAGACCTTTTACTTTTCTGTATGGATTCAGCTCAGGTGTCAAGATAGTTGGTAACCAAGTGTGTGGTGCAGGCTCTCACCTACAGTCCTAGACGGGCAGAAGTGATTTGAGTAGGCACAGGTATCTGGCTGCAGTAGCGGGTTCACGTGCTAAGTGAGGCACGGTGCTGATGGCTGCCCCTGAGTGTCTGGAGGAAAGCATGTTCCTGTTCCCTAGAGTGCGTAGGTTGGTGGGTTTTGCAGCTGGACTCTGGGCACCCATTGCTGTTGGCTGTAAGGACTGGGAGGCACCAGTTATTCTTGGGACCTTGTTGCAGGGGGCTACGTGGCATGGTTGGAGCCACCAGTCCTCAGGCCCCTGATGTGGGTAGGTGAGGATGCTGCTTAATGGGCAAAGCAGTGTCAAATGTTATGAACCTGTTACTCCACCATATAGCTGATACAGTGAAGTTAGGCTTCAGATATATATCCTGTCGTACTGTGCTAATGAAGGCCTACACTGTTAAAATGGGCCCACACAGGTCTATGCAGTGTGGAAGGGCATTCAAAGTCTGTGGACCCCTTATACCTGTGCCTAGGCAAAGAAGCATTGCCTGCCCTGAGTTCCCAGCTTAGGGAAACTGACAGATTATTTTTTCCTGTTTGTTAATTTGTTCCCTCTATAAGGCTGGGAGAATGGCTCAGGGCTCCTGATGGGTCCAACTTCTGGCCCAGGGGACTTGGCAATCACAGAAGCCAGCCTGCGACCCTGTGCAGAGCAGGGAGGGAGCAGGTAAATTAGAGAGAGGTTCTTCTCCTAGGGTGTGTTTTTTGATCCACGTGGTAGGTTAAACACATATACTTATCTTTTGCCAACTGAGTGCTGCTTTTCACTGTCTCTGGAGGTCTGAGCAGACTCCGCTGCTCGGTCTCTCCCAATGTGGAAAACCTGTCCCAAACACCACTGCTTGCCTCACCGTGCACACCAGCCTTTCCGGCCTGCAGGGTGCCGGCTCCTGCTGGATCAGGTCTGGCAACTCCTCCCTGCTTCTGAACCGTCTCTCCCTCCCCCTGCCACTCAGTCCAATTCCTCAACTTTGCCTTTGATGTTCAGGGCTCTTAGATTGTCGGATATAATCAATTCACTTGTTTTTTGGGATCTTTGTTGTAAGAGGGATCACCGGAAGTGTCTCACTACTACGCCATTTTGGCCCCACTTAGGCTGTAATCTTTATGGGAACAAATCACCAGGTCTTTTCTCCTACAGAGTAGCTAGTGGGTTTGAACTTCCAGCATTTCGGTTGGCAACCGAGTGCTTAACCATTGTGCCACCAGGGCTCATTCAAATATTCCCCAGAGGCTTTTAAATTTTTCTTAGGCCCCCAAAACCCATTGCCATCCAGTCGATTCTGACTCATAGCGACCCTATAGGACAGATTAGAACAGCCCCATAGGGTTTCCAAGGAGCTGCTGGTGGATTTGAACTGCTGACGTTTTGGTTAGCAGCTTGAATTCTTAACCACTGCACCACCAGGGCTCCAGATATGTCATTAGGAGGGTTCAATTGCTGTGCCACCAGGGCTCCTTTCTTAGGCCATATGCCTACAATTTCAGATATTTGTGGCAATGCCTTTTTAAGTTGGGTAAGAACTATGTATACATATGGTTAAGATAGAATCAAAAAAGGAGTATAAATAAATGAAGTATGATTAGTTGGAGCAGTGGATGTATATGTGATTTTTTTTCTTTTATTATGTATATCTTTAATGTTCCTACTATAGGCACTTGCATAATCATTTGGAAATGACATTTGAGATAATCTTTATAAGCATAAATGTAAATTGTATTGTGGGTTGAGAAGTGAAGTTGATGCTGTGCTTATTTTAGCAAAGGTAGTTAAATCCGTATGATCTTTCCTATTTAGTTATTTACAGAATTTAATTACTCTTGATTATGTTTTCTTTAAATCTTAGTTTTCTTTGAATATATGATGTAAAGTTCTTGTCTTTAAAGTTTCTACTTCTTGTCCTAAAACCTCCTTATACAATGCTAAAGTTTAAACTCTGATCAAGCACAGATGGGAGACCATTGGTTTTGTACGCATTCTAGAGATCAAACACTTGGCTTTGGACAAGTTACTTCGTTTTGGTTTTGTCAGGGACTTAAACCAGACCTTTGGTATTTAAGCAAAGTTAGCCTTATTTATCATAGAAACTAAATAAATGTTTGCTGATCTATAATAATTGCCACCATTTATTAGGCACACAGCTATGCACTTTACGTAAATTGTCTCGTTTAATCTCTATAGCAAGGAGATGCTGGGTACAGCATTCCCATTTTAGAGGGAGAAAATGTTGCAGTTCAGAGAAGACACAACACTTGATGGAAAACCACAGGATTAGCGTGTGAGAGCTTTGGGATTCGAGTGTCGAGCTGTCCTCCTTCAGCTGTTTTGTGACCTCCTTGAACAGAGTGAATGGCTCATCCAACATGGGCTGCTCTATGAAGCCTGCTTTGACCTTCCTCCTCCTGGCTTCACTGCACTTTCTCTGGTTTTTGTTTTGTTTCCCCAAACCGTTTAGCACACATCTCTTTGCTTTATTTCTCTGTAACATCGTGATTGATTTACACATCTCCCTTTCCTTCTCGGTTTATAATCCTTTGAGGGAAGGCATTGTGTCTTATTCATTTTGGTTATCCATTATCTAGCACTGTGCATGGCACTTATTAGGTACTTAATACATCTTTAAATAAGTTAATGAATTAATTTTGATCAGATATTGTGTATTTGTTTACTCACAAAATCGTGTCAGATTTATTTATTAAAATAGAAATAATTTCTCTAAGTGAATTAGTATAGTACGATTGATAAATATGGTATTCACATAGCAGAGAAGTAATGACTGATTTAAATAAAAATAGCAGAAAGTGTACATCCAAATTAGTTTTGTTCCTTCAAAGTAATCATCTAGGTAAATACTATACTTTGTTCTAAATATACTGCTATTCAGAACAAATTTGGAGCTCACTTTTATCTCCTCAGAATCTATGATGCTTCCATTTGGATGTACTCTATGGTAGTAAAACCATCATAGAAGAGTTTCAAAATGTTTCCGTATGATCTTCGAAGGTGATAATACTTGGCGTGTAAGCTATAGATATTTAGAAAGTTACTTGTAGTCACATGTTAAACATCAGCATATCTTTTAAAAAATGCTGAGCTATGGAGTTAAAGCAAAGTTTTCATCTTCTTTTGTAGGAAATAGATATATGTGTAAAATGAAACCCGGGAAGAGTAAATATTACAGCTGTGTTTAGTACTTTATTTCTTAGAAGATGCTTAAGAAATACTGCATATGAAATGTATACTCACCAGAAATTCTTGTTTACTTATTTGTGGAAGAGGTAGAAGTAGGGAATGAAATTCCTGATATGTTAACTGTTAACATAATTATAAATGCCAGTTCCTTGAAGGTTCAGAATCTTCATATTGTTTAGAGTCCAAATGGCAAGATAAAAACAAACACGTATGAAAATAATACCTTACCTTACCCATTGCCGTCAAGTGGATCCTGACTCATAGCGACCCTATAGGACAGAGTAGAATTACCCCATAGGGTTTCCAAGGAACGGCTGGTGGATTTGAACTGCCAACCTTCTGATTTAGCAGCCATAGCTCTCAACCACAGTGCCACCAGGGCTCCATGAAGATACTACATGATATTTTTAGTGAAGTAAATTTTTCTATTCCCTGTACCTGTCACTCCTTTTATTCTCATTTATGTCAACATTTTTATAATGAGGGCTCTTATGTTGGGAGATTGATGTTCAAACTTTAAGGAGATTAGGCCAAGGCCTGCAGAAACTCCAGAAGAATTTCTTTTTGAGGTGTAAGATTAATAAACTACTTTTTCTTCATATTGAATGTTGTAATGGATTAAAATTAAAGTGAGAGGACTAATGCTGAATTTTTTAGAAGACAAACAATTGTTTCTCAGGATCATTTCATGAAATATTGATAGTGCAAGGGAAGGGAGTGACTTAGGACTACATGACACATGATTGTGTTTGCATCTGAGGCCAAGGGTATTTCTCTTTATTCACTACTCTGTCCCTAGCACCTAGCACAGTGCCTTGCTAAATAAATAATTGAAGAAAGAATTACATGTGGACTGAGTGGATACAACCCGTGATCTTATATATGCCATTTTATTTCTTTATGCAAATGCAAACTTTCCCATATAATTAAAATTTTTATTCTAGTTGGTGGCTAAAGGAGTAAAGAATTCTGATATGTCTCCGCCTTTGGGACAGCGTGAATCAGGTGGCTCTCCATCAAAGCAGCAGATGACATCTGTTATTTCTATGACCTCAGCTTTGAAAGAAGTGGGTATGGTAAGTTTTCTAAAATTCAGAACTCCTCAAAGTCAATGTATCCTTTAAAGGAAAATTAAATTTAATGAAATCACATTATTTCCTAATGTTTTCTTAGTTTTTTTCCTAGGAAAAAATTAATCTCTTAAGATTTTTGTGTATGGGTTACTCTGAATATTGGAACCTTGCCCCTCAAAGGTTCTATATCTAGACTACCTGATAGATAGGAATACATGTTGAGTAAATATAAATACAAATAGGAATGTAGTGAAAATAATGGAACAAACATTCTTATATCCCACCCGTCACATTTAACAAATGTTCACTTTTTTAAAAACAATGTCTCTTTGGTACTTAAGTAACTTACTCTAGGAATGAAGTCCCAGATATGTTTTACTTTTTTCGAAATTTTGTGAGATAGCACATTTTAGAATGAGGACCCGGTGTGATTACTTCTGACTTTCTGTCATGCCATATGGATAGTAAAGCAAAGACACGGGCAAGCAAAAAGTGTAAACTAGGACTGCGTGTCAGGTATCCATCTAAAGTGTGAAGGCTCTGTTTTGGGGTTAAGAGAAATGGGCTCACAATGTGGAGTTTCAGCCTGGAATTCAATGGACAGAAGGAAGAAACTGCTGAATCATGTAACACATTAACCAGATTTTCTCCCTGCCTGGTAATTGATGTCTATCTTCTATTCCGTGAGTTTCAGTAAGTTTTTGGAAACACTGAGGTTATTGGTAGATTCTAATTGTTTGCAGCCTTTATGCTCATCTTGTATAATAAGACTGAGTGGTAACACGTAAGTTTCTTGATCATTCTCAAGAACCTCGTATAAGAAACTATTGTTCTTCAAGCAGGTTTCGTCTCTTTTTCTTTCTGATAATGACTTTGCATGTGCTACGTGTTCACTCCGACTTTAGATCCCACTGTGTGGTTCCCTTCCCGGTACCCAGTCTCACATCCCAAGCAGCTGTTCATCTCTCTCGTTGTAGTGCTGCTAATTCCTGACCACTTTACTGGGTAAAACGTTCTTTGTCTCATTTACATGCATCACTTTAAAACTGACCACTATCCTCTTGTATTTTTCTCAAATATTACAAATTTTGAGGTATTCTGTGTAACTAAATGGTTTTTCTTTCTGTGCTTTGTTAGTGAAGATCGCTTACTTAAAACTTTGAAAATTGCTCTTACTTTGACTCTGAGATTTCTAGATATCTTTGTTTTCATAATTACTAATTTCTTCTTTTTATATATTTTTAAATTGTATGTGGCCTAGATTACTCCAGTTAGACTAATAGACAAAATGTTTATTAGTAGTACTACAGATGACTCGGAACTCATTCTCTTTACCTCCTTTGCTTAGAGAGAAAGCCTATTCTCAATTATATCAAGTAGTATGGATTAACCAGAATGTATATATATCGAGTAGTATGGATTAACCAGAATGTATATATATCGAGTAGTATGGATTAACAAGAATGTATATATATCGAGTAGTATGGATTAA
>NW_004444156.1:1853375-1854721 GCF_000243295.1 Trichechus manatus latirostris
TCTTTTTACTCTTCCGGTAAAGTCTTTTGATGAGCATAAGTGTTTGATTTTTAGAAGCTCCCAGTTATCTAGTTTCTCTTCTGGTGTTTGTGTATTGTTAGTAATGTTTTATATTCTGTTCGTGCCATGTATTAGGGCTTCTAGCGTTGTCCCTATTTTTTCTTCTGTGGTCTTTATCATTTTTGATTTTATATTTAGGTCTTTGATCATTTTGAGTTAGTTTTTGTACATGGTGTGTGGTATGGGTATTGTTTCATTTTTTTGCAGATGGATATCCTATTATGCCAGCACCATTTGTTAAAGAGACTGTATTTTCCTCAGTTAACGGGCTTTGGGCCTTTGTCAAATATTAGCTGCTCATAGGTGGATGAATTTATGTCTGGATTCTCAGTTCTGTTCCATTGGTGTATGTATCTGTTGTTGTACCAGTACCAGGCTGTTTTGACTACCGTGGCATTACAATAGGTTCTAAAATCAGGTAGTGTGAGGCCTCCCACTTTGTTCTTCTTTTTGAGTAATGCTTTACTTATCCGAGGCCTCTTCTCTTTCCATATGAAGTTGGTGATTTGTTTCTCCATCTCATTAAAAAGTGCCGGTGGAATTTGGATCAGGTTGCATTGTATCTGTAGATTGCTTTGGGTAGAATTGACATTTTCACAATGTTGAGTCTTCCTATCCATGAGCAGGATATCTTTTTCCACTTATCTAGTCTCTTTTGTTTTCTTTCAGTAGTGTCTTGTAGTTTTCATTGTATAGGTCTTTTATGTCTCCAGTTAGATTTGTTCCTAAGTATTTTATCTTCTTGGAGGCTATTGTAAATGGTATTGATTTGGTGATTTCCTTTTCGAAGTTCTCTTTGTTGATGTAGAGGAATCCAACTGATTTTTGTACGTTTATCTTGTCCTGAAACTTTGCTGAAAGCTTCTATTAGTTCCAGTAGTTTTCTTGTAGATTCTTTGGGGTTTTCTGTGTATAAGATCATATCATCTGCAAATAGAAATACTTTGACTTCTTCCTTACCAATTTGGATGAGCTTTTTTTCTTTTTGAGCCCAATTGCTCTGGCTAGGACCTCCAGCACAATGTTGAATATGAATGGTGATACAGGGCATCCTTATCTGGTTCCCATTCGCAAGGGAATGCTTTCAGACTCTCCATTAGGATGATATTGGTTGTTGGTGTTGTATAAATGCTCTTAATTATGTTAAGGAATTTCCCTTCTATTCCTAATTTGCTGAGAGGTTTTGTCAGGAATGGGTGTTGGACTTTGTCAAATGCTTTTTCTGCATCAATTGATAAGATCATGTGGTTCTTGTCTTTTGTTTTATTTATGTGATGGATTACATT
>NW_004444156.1:1857510-1892295 GCF_000243295.1 Trichechus manatus latirostris
ATATATATATATATATATGAAACATAAAGAGAACTTCAAAAGAATACACTCCATCTTGAATTACCTTATCCATCAAAACTTACCCTAGCTCTAATTCAGGGAGTATATGAATTCATTTTTTTTCTGCCATTGATTAAAGATTACCAAAAATCAGGTACCAATGAGAAAGAGGAGATAGTTAAATATGAGAACTATAATCAAAAAATATGGCTAATAATTGAGAATTGGCCCTTCTACTGCATAATATGTCTATTAGTTGATAATATTTAAATATTCCTCAGTGCTGATAACAAAGCAAGCTGTGTTAACCATTTTACAGGAATAAAAACATTCACAAGAAGCATTTTAATGAAAAGTAAAAAATAAAACCGAATCAAATTTTTTAAAGTAGTCTTTTAGAATAGCATTATTTCTTACTATGTAACTATCTGTGTTTAAAGGACAGTTTAACTGATACTCAGGATGCCTCAGAAGAAATGCAAAAGACCAACAATGCTGCTTCAGTAAGTACAATTTTCGAAGTTTCTCTGTCAGTAATTTTACTTTATCCATATACATATTAAAATATAGATGATCACTGTTGCAGAGTAAACGAGAAATACTACGTAGATTAAATCAAAATCTTAAAGCTCAAGAGGATGAGAAAGGAAAGCAGCATTGCTCTGACGCCGAAGGTGGCAAGGAGAACAAAGAAAAGCCAGCTCCATCTGATCGCAAGAAGTGGGAAGCAGGAGGTCAGCTTGTGATTCCGCTGACTGAGTTAGTGCTGGATGCATCCTTCTCTGCAGCCGAAAGTGTGTATGGAAGTTTGATATCCTGTTTTGGTCTAGCACACATATAAACCACTCCAAAGAACAGCACTTAGAGAAATGGAGATGGGTTAGTGGGAGTACCTCCCCGCGGGTAATACAGGAAGAATGGAGGAAACTGTGCAACCATAAGAATAGCAAATATTTTTATTACAGAAGTATGGATTGTGAGACAGGAAGCTGTCGAGACATGTTTACACTGTATTACTTTGACCCTTTACACCAAATCAGATTAATCTCTTATTAGGAATGATTATTGATGAGAACCAGAGTAGTGAACTTTGATAAAATCTCTAAAAAGTCCTTTAGGCATTTATTTAGCAGGGGTATTGAGAAAATCTAAGTTAATGATTCATTCATTTAGCAAATAATTATTGTGCACCCACTATGTTCCACATATTGTTCTAGATACTGTAGATACAGTAATGAACAAAACAAAAACGTGTGCTCTTGTGGAGTTTACATTCTGAAAGGTCAAGTCTGACCATCAGCTAACTAAGATGAACTGTTTTTTGTAGAATTTCTTCTTGCACTGGAGAAAAGCCCAGAGACTTGACATGGTGGTTGTGGTTGTTTGGTGCCGTAGAGACCGTCCTGACTCACAGCGACCCTGTGCACAGCAGAACAAAACATGGCCCGGTCCTGTGCCATCCTAACGAAGACTTGATTGTTTATTTATTCAGCTCTTTATTGAGTATCTGTTACATGCCACATAGTCTTAAACAGTGGATGTACGATAAAAGTTAATGTATAGTCTCTCCCCTTAAGGAGCCTGGGGTCCAGTAGGAAGGGAGGGAAGTAAACAGGCAATTTTACTTCATAAGTAATATGCCAGAAAAAAGCATTGGCTACTGTGAGAATACATAAAACCAAACCCATTGCTGTTGAGAAGAATTCCAACTCAGAGCAACCCTATACATTAAAACAGACAAACAAACCCGTTGCCGTTGAGTTGATTCCAACTCATAGCGACCCTGTAGGACAGAATAGAACTGCCCCATAGGGTTTCCAAGGAGTGCCTGGTGGATTTGAACTGCTGACCTTTTGGTTAGCAGCCATAGCACTTAACCACTACGCTACCAGGGTTTCCACCCTGTACATAGGGAGGCATAAATAAGTCTTCTGAGAACCAAGGGAAACAATTTCTAGAAAAATTGATGTTCTGAAAAGTAAGAAATGGTTAGCTAAATGCAAAGCCAAGCAGAGAGTTTCTGGTAGAGAATGGCCTGGGTCCAGAGGTGAGAGAGCACAGAAGGCTCAGGGAGCTGCATGTCATTCAGCTTGGCTAAAATGCAGACATCAAGACAGAGAATGATGGTCAGAAAGCCTCGGAAGTGGTAAGAAGGCCAGATCACGAAGCTTCCTATACGTGGCTCTGCCAAACACTGTGGATGTATTCTGAGTGCAGAGGGGGGTCTTTAAACAGGGATCAACAAATGTTTTCTGTGAATGGCCAGATAGTAAATGTGTTCGTCTTCATGTCACGCAAAGGCAGCAGTAGATAATATATAAGTGCAGGAGCATAGCTGTGTTTCCAAAAAAGTTTTATATTTATAGCACTGAAATTTAAATTTCGTGTAATTTTACATTTTGTTTCTTTTTTCAGACTTTCTGTTTTTCCATAGCTGTCAAGAGTACTCATGATTGTTTCCTGGAGCGTTTTATAATAGCTGTTTAAAACCTTTGGCAGATAATTTCAGCATCTGTGTTATATCGACGTTGGCTATAGATTGTGTTCTCCCATGGAAGTTAAGATTTTCCTGGTTCTTATGCTGAGTAATTGTGAATTGTGTACTGGACATTTTGAATATTACCTTAGGAGACTCTGGGTCTTGTTTAAATCCTATGGAGAATGTTGGTATTTTTGGTTTAGCAGGCAGCTGACCAGTTAGAGTTAGACCACAGTTCCTACCCACTTTCTGTGGGCGGGGTTCCAATTGATCAGTCCCGTTTTCAAAGCCAGTCACTGCCATTGGCTCTATCTAGGATGCACAGGAGTAGTAGATAGCAACCCTGGTGGTGCAGTGGTTAAGAACTCAGCTGCTAAACAAAAGGTTGGCAGTTCTAATCCACCAGCCACTCCTTGGAAACCCTATTAGGCAGTTCTACTATGTCCTATACAGTCACCTTGAGTCAGGATCGACCCAATGGCCACAGGTTTTGGTATGTGCAATTCCAGTAACTAGTCTGGGACCTAGGTGGTGGTATATTTGTTAGATCAGTTCTCAAAGTCTTTGATACGCAGAGTAGGATCAGATCCATGCATGCACAGATGGAAGGGTGAAGCCAGGTAATCATAAATAACTTATCAGGTCACTTTCCTAAGTTCCTTTGTCTTCTCTAGCTCTCTAGTATTTTTATTCCTCTTTTTGGTTGTCTGGCCAGAAAAGCTGAGACTTTAGTTACCTCACTCTACTGCTCACTTGGCCAAGCAGTTGGAAGATAGGGGAGAATAGCAGTGGGGATTGGCCACAGCCTCTTGGTACCACATCCCCACCAAACAGAAGGGGAGGAAGCGTCCTCCGTCGTTTTGTCTCCTGTGGGTTCCTATTACCAAATGCTGCTCCCACCACCATGTTCGTTTTGTGGGGGCTGGGAAACAAGAGGAGGGAGAAAAGAAAGAAAAAAGTCTGGGGGGGTTTCCACAGTCTCTCTAACCATTAGGAGTTCCCTTTCCCACTAGTCGGGCTGGAACCCTACAAGACTTCTCCCGGAGTGCTCTCTCTGCAACCCTGGGTTTCTGGCGAACCCTCACGGTGGGGGGGGGGTACGAGAGGGGGAAAAGCGGTGGTGTCACGTTTTTTCTGCCTCAAGGACTCCGTTCACGTTTCTGGTAGTGAGAGCTATAAGTGATGAATTCTTTCAGCACTTCTAAGTCTGTAAACGTTTTTGTCCTGCCTTCCTTTTGCAGAGATTTTTTCTAAATACAGAATTCTAAGTTGTCATGTTTTTCTGTTAGTACTTTACAGATACTGCTCTACTGTTTTCTGGTTTGTGTTGCTTATTGACATCTCCTGTCATTC
The DNA here is from genome assembly GCF_000243295.1 of Trichechus manatus latirostris. Classification (NCBI taxonomy): domain Eukaryota; kingdom Metazoa; phylum Chordata; class Mammalia; order Sirenia; family Trichechidae; genus Trichechus; species Trichechus manatus. The sequence goes on from NW_004444156.1 coordinate 1,861,343, forward strand.
TTTTTATTCTTCTGTATGCAGTGTGTGTGTTTTTCCCTCTGATTGCCTTAAAGATCTTTCCTTTTAGCCTTGGTTTTAGTGAATTTGATTAGGGTGTGCCTTCGTGTAGTTTTCTTCACATTTCCTTTGCTTGGGTTTTGTTGAGCTTCTTGGATTTGTGGGTCTATAGTTTTCATCAAATTTGGAAAATTTTTGATTGTTATTATTATTTTTTTTTTTTTAATTTTCTGCCTTCCCTTTTAGGAGTTTGATATGGGTTTTGTTAATGGCCTCCTTATGTCTACTTATCCTGCTCAGTCTTTGCTCTAGCTTGTCGAACGTGGAATTCAGTTGTAATGACAGTTATAAATATCCTTATCTACTAATTTCATCATCTGTGTCATTTTTGGGTTGGTTTCAATTGGTTGATTTTTTTCCCCTCTTCTTTATTATTAGTTGTGTTCTTCTGCTTCTTTGCATGGTTGGTAATTTTAGTTTGGAGGCTAGACATCGTGAATTTTACCTTGTTGGGTGCTGTATACTTTTGTATTCGTATCAATATTCTCGAGCTCAGTTCTGGAACACAGTTTATTTACGGGGAATTCGTTCCATCCTTTTGGGTCTTGCTTTTAAGCATTGGTAGGTAGGACAGCTAATCTTCTGTCTTTAATGACTCCAAAACCTTCCTGAATACTCTACCTGATGCCTTGTAAATTATAAGATTTTCTTTTATGTCTGGTGGGAATAGCAACTATTTTTGGTCCTTTGTGAACTCTGTTATTCCCTCCACCCCTTTTGAGTGTTTTTTTTTTTTTTCTTTCTCTAAAAAAAAAAAAAAAACCATTGCTGTCAAGTCAACTCCAACTCCTAGCAACCCTATAGGACAGAGTAGAACTGCCCCATAGAATTTCCAGGGAGCACTTGGTAGATTTGAACTGCTGACCTTTTGGTTAGCAGCTGTAGCACTTAATCACTACACCACCAGGGTTTCCTTTCTTTCTGTAGACTACGGTAATTTCCTCACGTGCGTGTACTGATCCATACTCAGCTGAAGACTCAAGGGGGCACTCTACCGTTCTCCTGGAGTTTCTCTCTGTAGCTTTGTACTCTTCAGTACTCTGCCCTACAGACACTAGCTGGGGGCCTTCCTACACCGCCAGGTCCATCTGCTCCCTGGGTTTACCTCCCTGCCTCAAAGGGCTCTAAGCTCTTTTTTTTTTTTTTGGATATTCAGTTATTTCCATTTCATTTGTTAAAGAGACATTTTCCTCCATTGGATTGTTTTGGCATCTTTGTCAAACATCAAATGACTATGAAGTATGGATTTATTTCTGAGTTCTCTATTTAAACCATAATTTTTTAAATTAGTTCCCTATTGACAGTCATTTAGTCTGTTCAAAACTGAGTATTACCTGCCGAGTCACATATACTTACTTTCAGGAAACTGGTACATAAAAATTTTTATTAATGTGTATTATGTTACCATTGAAAGTCTACATAATTTATACCCCATAACATTTGATATTCTCTCTATTCCTGCTAGGTATCTATATGTTGCTTCAAGTGTTCTAAAGATATCGACATTTCAAACTTCCCTGATAATTTTCTATTTTTGGTTTGCTAAATTTTATTAAAATGTTTTAACCAAAATTATCATTGTCAAACAAAGAAATGTCAGTTGCCTACTTATAAGATAAATTAAGACATTTTCCTAGAAATACTTTTCTCTGCTTTTGAATCCTTACGCTTTTTATCTTAAGATTTATTTCCTATTCTTTTCAATTAAATTTATAAAAACATAATTTTAATTTTTTTCCTATTTTTATATTCTCCCAAATTAGGATTTAATTCATAAGTACTCTGAGAGACAATTACAGATTTATTTTTTTATTGCGAGTTATGATTGATTCCATTCTTGCCATCAATCATTCCCCGTCTCTCTTTTTTTTAAGCATCATCATTATATGCTTTTTGTGATAAAAACGTTTTTTTCCTCATGAAGCATTCATTTGGATAGAAAACCCAAAATCTGCCTTTCAATACTGTGTTATTATTATGTTCTATCATTAAAAAATATTGCTTTGTATCTTTTTCTTATAGAACACACAGTGGGAGAGGTTATTAAATTAGATCCTGGTGAATCTCCAAGAAAACTCTGGGGGAAGAGTCCTGTTGATTCTGTTCTAAAGGTACTTGGAGAAGCTGAACTACAACTTCAGACAGAACTATTTGAAAACACAACTAGTAGAAGTGGTAAGCAGAGACTAGTTATTTTTCTATACTAGCAGTCAATGTTATTAAAAATAGAAATTTTTAAAAAAACATTTCCAGTTTAAGTAAATTATTTGTAATAATCTTTTGTTATCAGAGTTTTCTACTTAGATGGAGAATGTTCGTATTTTCTTGTGAGTTATCCCTAATAGGTAGTCTTGAGTTTTGACCTCATATGACCTGGATGGAATCTAAAAATAAAAGGCAAAGAAAATGTGTATGAAGGGCATCTGAAAAGTAGAACAGTTAGGAAGATGTATTAGATGAAGAAAGATATAGGAGCAATCTAGTGAGATGTATGTACATGTTAATGTGGATTCAGGAATTAGATTGATTAAAGGATATCTGCAGTTGGTATGACAGACATTATCCTTGACTGGAGAGGGTGAGCTGTAGTGAAGCAGGAGAAGAACATTCAAGATCCATGAATCTTTTGTGTCTTGGTATTGCAGTTACCGCAGGAGAAAGATGTGGCAGTCTGCTTCCATAAAGATTTACAGCCTTGGAAACCCTCTGGGGCAGTTCTGCTGCATCCTGTCGGGTTGCTATGAGTCGGAATCAACTTGACAGCAATGGGTTTGGTTTTGGTTTGGTTATTGCCGCTATGCATACAGAAGATTGTCCATGTATAAAACAGATATCTTCAGACTCCACAGCTTATTCAAGGGTTGTCTTTTTAGAAGTTGTGCCTAGGCATGAGATATATATATGTCACTTTTGCGTGCTTTCTGTCCCTCTCTATCTCTCCTTAAAGCTTAGGGTGAAACTCATATACAAAGCCAGAGGAAAAATAGCCTAGGAGATGAGGCTCTTGTACGTGTTCTGTACTGGAATTAGCCAGATGCAAAAAGTAACCAGATGCTTATAATTAGCCAGCAGAGTGAACCTATATATATGTTACTGAACAGACAAAAGTAGGTTGCTATTTCCTTCTCAAGGGTAGATCTTCTAGCCATTAATCATTCTAGTATTTTCTTTAATATCAAAGGAAAAAAACCAGTTTGAGTTAAACATTCATATAATCAGTTGTTTGGAAAAAAGGACAAATGCACAAAGTGTGTATATTTGTAATTAATTTGTTCACACTCTTGCATCAGGAAATTGTGCCATTGTATGTCAAAAACTAATAAAAAACAAAATAATTAGTGACTTAATATTCTTGACACTCCATCTGAGCCTATTCTTAAAATGCCTCAGGCTTTGTTTTTTTATTGAGGACAAAAATGTCTCCAGGCTAAAATCATTTTCAAAAATTATAAAATAAATTTCAGATCATTTTATAGTTAAAGAAAAAAAGGTCCTACACGTGTTCATGCCCATTAGAACTATTATTTTGGAAATATCACACTCTCATTTCTCTTACGTAAAATTTTTATTGATTCAATATATGTAATTTGATGGACAATAATACTTAAGCAGTACGAAAGCAAGGCTTTTTCTTCTCCGGTAGTAATCTATCTACATAGAATTGGAGTTCAGAAGTAATATATTTCATGACTTGTCTTACTTTTTTTAAATTAAATTCACCAACCATTTATTAGCTGTAGACACTATTGTGTATTTGGTTGTAAGGCTACAAAGGGAAAGAAAACAATCATCCTTGCTCTCAGAGGATAGACAAAAATGAAAACAAATGATAATATTGTATGAAAAGGGCAAGGATAAAAATGTGTACAAGTTCAGAGTTAGGGCAGAGATGTTTAAGTAATTAAGTTTTTCTTGGCTAGTCAAGAAGGGCTTCCCAGAGTTAACATCAGTGCTCTTTTAAAAATTTTCCCGAACTATATTTACTTGGAGCCCTGGTAGTGCAGCGTGAAGAGCTCAACTGCTAACCAAAAGGTTGGCTATTTGAATCCACCAGCCGCTTCTTGGAAACCCTATGGGGCAGTTCTACTCTGTCCTGTAGGGTTGCTATGAGTCAGAATTGACTCAGCAGCAATGGGTTTTTAGATTTACTTTAGAAGAATATACTTTATACATGGATTTTAAGACAAAGAAGTCACAATTCTTACCATCAAGGAAATCACATGTGGCAAAGTCCATGTTAGAGGTGTCGTATCTGAAATGCTTTGGGGCCACAGATGAGGAGGCCTTACTCTGTGGAAAGCCACAGAGAGCTAGTGACTTGAGGCCAAAGATGGGAAAGATGTCTTTAGGTAGGTCTGGGACAGAAAGACATTTCAGGCAATGAGTATAGTATACGCAAAGACAAAGGTTTAGCTACTGTATTTGTGGGCCCAGCTTCATGTCACAGAAAGAGAACAGGCTTTGGTACAAATTCTAGCTCCACCACTTCTTCAGCAACCATGGACGAGGTCCTCTGACCGATATTTGGTTTCTCTGTCCATAGAGTGAAACACTATTGTCAAGGATTAGTTACCGTATTAAATAATTAAACATAAAGGACCTGCGATGTGTTTAGTTTTCTAATCCATTAGTCACTTAGTCACTTTGGTTGTCTGAAGCCCATTTTCTAATCAGTTCCTTAGTAACGGTTCATGTGAACAGTACTCTCAGAGTTTTTGCATGTTCGTAAGTTTGTCTTAAGACTTTATTTTTGAAGGTCAGTTTGGCTAAATATAAAATTCTTCGGAGAGTGCTGACACATTTCGGGGATTGCAGCTAATGTCACAGAACAATTTGTATATAAAATTTTTTAATTAGAAACTAATTTGCACTGTAAACTTTTACCTAAAATACAATAAAATTAAGAAGAAAGAAAGAGAAAAAAATTCTTGGCTTATATTTTCTTTACTTGAGCATCTTTAATATATAACTCTGTTGTCTTCTGGAATAAAGCATTATTTTTAGAATGTCTTATGACAATTATGTTTTCTTTCCCTTAAGAGTGACTTGATCTTTTTGCTTAAATACTCAAAGGATATTTTTCTTTTTCCTTAAAGTCCGATAGTTTTGTAAAAATATATCTCAGTGTTGTGTTTATTTTTCTATACACGGTATATTTTTTAATTCATTTTATTGTTGAGAATATACACAGCAAAACATACACTGCATTTCATTATAATACTTTACTTTGTCTTCTTGAGCCGCCCTTTGAAATCTTGTGTTCAGCTCTTTTACTTCATCGTTTCTTCCATTTGTGTTAGCTACTCAGCGTCTTTCAAGAGCAAGTTTCAGAGTCTCTTCTGACATCCATTTTCGTCTTTTTTTTCTTTCCTGTCTTTTTAATGACTTCTTACTTCTTCAGGTATGATGTCCTTGATGTTATTCTACAACTTGTCTGGTCTTCGGGCATTAGTGTTCGGAGCATTCAATCTGTTCTTGAGATGGTATCTAAATTCAGGCAGGATATACTCAAGATTGTACTTTGGCTCTCATGAACTTGTTTTAATTTTCTTCAGCTTCAGCTTGAACTTGCATATGAGCAATTGATGGTCTGTTCTGCAGTCAGCCTCAGCCTTGTTCTGACTGATGATGCTGAGCTTTTCCGTCATCTGTTACTTGTAATCTGTTCTCCTGTGCTGCGATTTAAAAAATGTCCTCAAGGAGAAATCTGAGATGATTGTTGAGCTCATCTAATGTGCTCACCTGCTCTCAATGATTGTAGTCCATCAGTCCCTGCCCGCACTGATTGTTTTCCAGTGACTTCAAACAGTTGTTTTATGTATTTTTGTCCATCATTTATATTTATTTCTGGTGAGAGAATACTCTAGTATGATTTACACTATCATGGCTGGAAACAAAAGTTCCTCCACTCCATTACTTTTTTTTTCTTGACTATGTTGTCATGTCGTCAAGTCGATTCCAACTCATAATGCTATAGGACAGTGTAGAACTGCCCACATAGGGTTTCTCAGGCCGTAGTCTTTATGGGAGCAGATTGCCAGGTCTTTTCTCTTGTGGAATGCCTGGTGAGTTCAAACTGCCAGCCTTCGGTTAGGAGCCAGGCAGTTAACCATTGCACCACCAGGGCTCCTTTCTTCACTATAACAGTAGATTTTCATTGTAAAACATTTAGAACGTGCAGAAAACTATACTGTCAAAAATTAAAATTACCCATAACTCTGCTGTCTGGAGACTGAATTTCTGCTAATCACATGAATCTTATTAATTTAAAATCTAGTATTGTTTAAAAAAAAAATTTATCTGTACCTGTAATTTAAAATGCCCAGTAGCTCTGGAAGTCTGTTACCAAAAACAGCAGTCCCTGACCTCACTTCCCACCCTCTGACCTGCCCTCAGAGTCAACTACTTGCAGCTCTTTTAACTACTCATTTGCTTATTTATTAACATAGTTCTGAATGAAATGCCTGTACCACTACTCCCTGATACTTTCAAGCATTATCTGTGCATCCCAGAGGCAGCCACCTCACATCTGTCAGTGGAGGCTTCCAGACTAAGATGGACTGGGAAGAAAAGCCTGGTGGTCTACTTCTGAAAATCAGCCAATGAAATCCCTGTGGATCTCAATGGCACAAGCCACATCACTGCCGTGGCTTCAGACCTGGCAGCGACTCATTCTGTTGTGCACGGTGTTGCCATGAGTCGGAGGCCAACTCAGTGGCCGCTGACAACAACAGTGACTTTATGCTTTGAAAAATAAGGATGTAGCTGCCTCTTACCCGTCTATTCTTCCCCCTGTATCATTTTATACATGTACACTTCCCGTCCCCACATCTTCCAAATACAGTTATAATTTTGGTTAAATCAGTATTCAGTGTTAGTGTTATTATGACCATGTATATGCTAATCAAAGCTAAGCTATACTGTATATTTTGTTTTTCCTTTAGTTAATAATGGTTTATTTTTTATTACTTTGTTTTCTGTGGAGCCCTGGTGGTGCAATGGTTAAGAGCTGTGGCTGCTAACCAAAAGGTCGGCAGTTCAAATCCACTAGTGGCTTCTTGGAAACCCTATGGGGCAGTTCTCCTCCGTCCTGTAGGGTTGCTATGAGTTAGAATCGACTCGATGGCAACAGGTTTTTCTTTATTTCTAGTTTGTTTCCAAACTCTCTCCCCTAGATATGTTAGTCTTTTCTCAGACCATCCAGATACATTAGCTATTCTATCAGTACAATCTTCCTAGAGGCATTCCTTTGGATTCCCTTCTGACCTGCTCCGAATCAGACAGGTTTTTCTCTTGGCCTGCTATAAAGATGTCATCCTTGCCTTTCCCTTAACCTCTTCTGACGTTAGATCTCTTGTTGCCTGGAGTCCATGGTTTCCTTTTTCTTGATGTGTCCCTGTATTTGCTCGCATCCATTGGATGTAACCATGTGTGGTGAAATTGCTGTTGTCCTACAGTATCCAATTTTCCCTTCTTCCTCTTAGTAATAGACTCTCCCCGCTGCCATGGGGTTTGGTTGGGCATATGGCTGCTTAGCCACACACTGCGTTTTTTGCTTCCTTTGCAGCTGGATATGGCTGTGTGTATAAGTTAAATATAAAAAAATAACCATTAGGCACTGTGTAGTTACCCTCTTTTTGAAGTGCCTGTAGGGTTGCTATGAGTCGGAATTGACTCAACGGCAACGGGTATTCAAGTTTCTTGCCCATTTTTCCACTGCGTTTTTCTTGTGGTTTTAGGAGTTCTTTGTATATTCTGGATAAATACCCTCTGTTAGTTATATATGTTAGAAATGTATTTTGTCTTTCAGTGGCTTTTTACTGAATAGCATTTTTTAAAAGAACAGAAATAGTTAATTTTATTATAGTCCAATTTATTCAGTCTTTTTCTTTATAATTAGCATTTTTTGTATTCCGTTTTAAAATTATAAGTAATCCTGATGATGTACTCTATGTTATCTTCTAGAAACCTTATTGTTTTGCTTTCAAATTTGGAGCTGCAGTTCAACTCGTATAAATTTTTCTATGAGTTATGAAAAAGGAGACATTTCTTTCTTTTTTTTTTTTTTCCTGGTCTGGATATCTAGTTAGCCCTGCTCATTTATTAAAGACCTTTCTTTTCTTAAGAGTTATGAAGCAATTAGTGTTGGAGATATTTCCTGACAGTGAGCTAGACAGTAAAATTCAAGGAATGAACAGGAATGACCTGGGTGTCTTGTAGATAACTGCAATAAGTTGTTATGAGGTAAATCCACTCTCTCCAAGCATTGATTAAAACATGGAGACTTGCAGAGCAATTAAAAGTAAGTAGGAATTACTAGATACAAACAAAAAATCAGTTAATAATTTACAAAGTACTATTTTGATACATGTATATTAATTTTATGAAAGGGAAGAGAAAGTAAACCATGTATTATCCACCCTAGAAACCGTTATGTACAATAGAAATGAAGTTTGACTATGATATACCTCAACTACTTTTTTACTTTTTATTGTGTAACAGAGCTTAATGAGTAATTACTTGTAAGGATGCATTTTTAAAATTGTTTTATTGTAGTAAAAATATGTATAACAAAACATTTGCCAATTCAGCATACTTTACCTGTACAGTTTGGTGACATTGGTTATGTTCCTCGTGTTGCACAACCATGACCGCTGACTGTTTCCAGATTATTCCACCACCATTAACAGAAACTGAGTGTCCCCTTCCTCTCCCTCCTCTTGCCAATAGTAAGCTTTGGTCTCTATGCATTTGCCCATTTCATGTAAGTGGGATCATATAATATTTATTCTTTTGTGACTGATGTATTTCAATCAGCATGTTTTGAAGATTTATCCATGTTGTACCAGGTATCAGGACTTCGTTTCTCTTTATGACTGATACTTCGTTTTATGTGTAGACCGCGTTTTGTTTATCCGTTCATCTGTCATAGGACATTAGGTTGTTTCCACCTTTTGGCTTTTGTGAACTGTGCTGCAGTGAACGTTGATGCACATGTTTCTGTTTGTGTTCCTGCTTTCAGTTCTTTCGGGTGTATACCTAAGATTGGGATTGTTGGGTCATGTGGTAGTTCTGTGTTTAACTTTTTGAGAAGCCACCAAACTGTTCCCCACAGTGGCTGTGCCATTTGCATTCCCTCCAGCAGTGGACAAGTTTCCAGTTTCTCCATATCCTCGCTAACATGTGTTATTTTCCATTTTCCATTTTTTGTTTAATCATAGCCATTCTAGTGGGGGTAGTTTTGATTTGCATCTCCCTAATGAGTAAGGTTGCTCACTTTGGCAGCACGTATACTAAAATTGGAACAATACAGAGAAGATTAGCATGGCCCCTGCTCGAGGATGACACACAAATTTAGGAAGCATTCATTTTTTGTCTGCCCCAGTGGCCTAATGGATAAGGCACTGGCCTCCTAAGCCAGGGATCGTGGATTTGAGTTCCATGTGGAGTAATGTGGCTGTGATCATCTTTAGATGTACAGCAAAGTTTTGGCGGAGCCCTGATGGCATAGTGGTTAAGAACTTGGCTGTTAACCAAAAGGTCAGCAGTTCGAATCCATCAGCCGATCCTTGGAAATCCTATGGGATTGTTCTACTGTGTCCTATAAGGTCACTATGAGTTGGAATTGACTCAATGGCAGCGAGTATGGGTTTTTCTGTTTATTTGTTTTTAATGACTAATGCAAAGGTCCTGGGTAGCACAGTCGGTTAAGTGCTAGGCTACTAAAAAAAAGGTTGGCAGTTTGAAACCACCTAGAGGTGCCTCAGAAGAAAGCCCTGGCAGTCTACTTCCAAAAGATCACAGTCACTGAAAAGCTTATGGAGCACAGCTCTACTCTGACGCACGTGGGATCACCACAAGTCAGAATCGACTCAGTGACAACTGGTTTGGTTTTTTGGTTTAATGACGTCGAGTATTTTTTCATGTGCTTGTTGGCTGTTTCTGTATCCTCTTTGGTGAAATGTCTATTCGATTCCTTTACCTATTTTTTTAATTGAGATGCTTGTCTTTTATTGTTCAGCTGTAGTGTTCTTTATATATTTTGGATATTAAGCCCTTATCCAATATATGATTCCCAAAATTTTTCTCCCAATCTATAGGTTGTCTCTTCAGGATGTAATTTTTGAAGTTTGCTGTAAATGCGATCATAGGTAAAATTCAAGTCATTTTGAGAACCTAGCGTAATTTTTCATATTGTATTTTTACAGAGATTTCTCCTGAAGGGGAAAAGCACAAACCCGTAATCGAAGGAGAAGAAAAAGTACAATGTGTTTCCCTTGAGATAAACCCGACAGCTACGGTTGATTCTCCTCCTGTTGAGATAAAAAGTCCACAGTTTAGGGAGGCGTCTCCACAGATGTCATTGACACCAGAAGGAAATTTGGATGGTATGTTTTAATGGGTCAAAATGAGCTGTATTTGTGTTAAAATGCTTAAATACCTTCCTTATAATCAGGCCTCTATAAACAGATCATGAAAATTATGTATATGTTTGAGTGATCCACCTCGAATCTTCACGCTTTTAGTAACTGCTCTTGCTTTCTATTGCTGCATGAAAAATCACCGCCAAAACTTAGTGTTAAAGCAACAACCAATTCCTGTGTGTCAGGAATTGAGTCAAGGCATAGCTAATACGGTCTTTGTAATCATGTGCTTTTGTCTGGGGTCACTTGGTGATATTCATCTGGCAGCTAGGCTAGTCTGAGGAATCCAAGATGGCTTTGCTCCCATGCTTGGCATCTTGGAAGGCCTCAGGTGGGCCTGCTCAGCTGGGTCCCCGTCCTTCATTTTAGCCCCAGGGCCTTGCCCCGTGGTCTTCCCAGGATAGTTAAACTTCTTGCATGGTGGCTCAGGCTTCCAGCTACAAGGTGGAAGTTTCCAGTCCTCTAAAACTAGGCTTGGAGCTGGCCTAGATCCTTCCAGCACACCGCGTTGGCCAGTCAGTGTCAGCGTCATTCAAGGGGAACAGAGCCCACCTCTAGGTGAGAGGACTGTCGGAGACCTCCTCACAGTGCAGCCATCTCTGGTTCACACAGTCACTTGGTCTTATTCACTAAAATCATGGTTATAGGAATCTTAATAGCATAATCACTAGCTACTTCATACCCTTTCTCAAAAAAAAGAAAACAAGTTAGGCATTTAAAGGATGCTCTATAGCCTAATGCAGGGGTCAGCAGACTTTTTCTATAAAGGACCAGCTTTAGGAGCCCTGGTGGTGCAGTGGTTAAAGCACTCGGCTGCTAAATAAAAGGTCAGTGGTCCGAACCCAGCAGCTGCACTGCTGGAGAAAGATGTGGCAGTCTGCTTCCATCAAGATTTATAGGCTTGGAAACCCTATGGAGCAGTTCTTCCCTCTCCTACAGGGTTGCTATGAGTCCGAATCTACTTGACAGCAGTGGGTTTGGTTTCTTTGGTTTGGTCCAAGTTATAAGGAGCCCTGGTGGTAAGTGGTTAAAGCGCTTGGCTGCTAACTGAAAGGTCAGTGATTCGAACCCACCAGCCGCTCTTCGGCAGAAAGATGTGGCAGTTTGCTTCCGTGAAGATTAACAGCCTTGGAAACCCTATGGGGCAGTTCTGCTCTGTCCTACAGGGTCACTATGAGTCAGAATAGACTCGATGGCAGTGGGTTGGGTTGGGTTGGATTTGGTTTGGTTTGGTAGCAAATATTTCAGGTTTTGTGGACCATATAGTCATATATCTAGTTTGTCAAATGAGAAGAAGTCAGATTCTGTGGTTAAGTACTGGAGGACAGAGTTGTTCATAAAATAAAGTGAAAAAGGATTTGCTCCCAGAGTGCTTACCTTGTATGAGTGACCCTCCCAAAAACAATTAAATAAGGGATAAAACCTTTAAGGATTGATATAATATTATCTTTCTAAGTAGAGCAAGTATTTGGAAAATGAGAAAGAGAGACTTCCTGGATTTCAGAAAAAAGAGGGGTTGGGGTGGTGGAGACTTGAACAAAATGATATTGATAATATTAATTGGATAGGAAAAGAGAAGCTAACAATTTGAAGAAAGAAAAATGCTTTTCATCACTATTTGCTTTACTTTAAAAAAAATATCAGCCCGGTAAAAAATGAGCTTCTGCCAGAAAACAGAGATAGTACCCTGGTTATTAATTATTTGAGGGCCTAAGAAAATAGGTTTAGTGTACCTCAGTTGTGTTTTCAAAATAAGTCCAGGTAATATTCTTTTGTTTGTTTTCTTTTATGGTTGCTGAAAGATAGATTTGAATGATCCTTTTAGTTACCATTCAGTGATATCACAGTCTGTTCTCCCATACTTCTATCCACATAACATTTTTATCCTTTCAGCTGGTTTTTGTATCTTCTTTAAATCAATTTATATTTTACTGAAGTTTTAGTGAAAAGAAAAATTTATATATTAATAAAAAATAGTGTATGCAGTATTTCTTTTGAGCATTTTTATTGTAGTGAAAATGCGAAAGGAAGATTCTGTTATTTCAGAAAACAGTTGAATTGGAGAGTTTAACACAATAACAGGATAAAAAGCCTACAGATAAAATATTTAACTTTTCTGTCATAATTAATATGTAAGCCTAAAACTAGGTAGTTATAATTTATAGAAAGCTTATTCAGTTTTCTCTACACTAATTTTGCTTTCAGACATGTTTCTTGTGCTGTTTTTGCTTTGTAGAACCTGATGATTTGGAAACAGAAGTTCTCCAAGAGCTAACTGGAATAGACAAAGATGGTAGCTTGCCGTGTGCTGTTACTGACGTGTGGGGGGAGGAAGAGGAAACAGAGGAAACTGAGTATGTTACCTGTTTTTCACCACTTTCAAAACTAAGGTCCCTTTTTGTAATAACGTTTACAAAATAATGTAAGACCCTAATAGTGCAATATTATAATACTGTAATAGCTTATAAAATAAGCTAATTTAATGTTTTTAGAAGGTGTTATATTCACATGGTTTAGAAATCAACAAATATATAAAGATATGAAGTAAGAAGTCTCTGTCCTTGAGACTGGACGGACCCCAGAAAGCATGGCCCCCGGACTCTCTGTTGAGCGAGAACTGAAACAATTCCCGAGGCCAGCTCTTCAGACAAAGATTAGACTGGACTGTGGGACATTAAATGATACTTGTGAAGAGTGTGATTCTTAGCTCAAGTAGATATATGAGACTAAATGGGCAGCTCCTGTCCAGAGGTGAGATGAGAAGGCAGAGAGGGTCAGGAACTGGTTGAATGGGCACGGGAAATCAGGGGTGGAAAGGAGGAGTGTGCTGTCACAGTATAGGGGGAGCAGTTAGGGTCACATAACGGTATGTGTATAAATTTTTTGTGAGAGACTAACTTGAATTGTAAACTTAAACTACAACAATTTAAAAGAAAAAGTCTCTGTCCTGCCCGTTTCCACTCTCTCCTCATTCCACTCATTCACAGTGCCTTGACCAATATTGATACATAAAAATGTGTATGTTTTAATATATACATCAGCTAACACGAATAGTCACCCTCCCTTTTTAAATACAGTTGTTAGTATAATGCACCCAGTATTCTCCATCTTGTTTATTTTTACTCATACAATAATAATTCTAGGAAATCATTTCATATTGATGCATATGTATTACGGCTACATGATATTTCCATTGTATGAACATACTGTGACTATTTGATGGACATTTTATTGGTATTATAATGATGCTGCAATAAATAACCTTTCACATAAGGTAGTTTTGCAGATATATAAGTATATCTATAGGATAGAGACATAGAAGTGGAATTACTGGGTCAGTTGCATTTCCCCATAGCCTTGCCAAACTTTTGTTAGCAAACTTCCAATCTGATAAGTGAAGTTGAGCACATTTTCTCAAATGCCTGTGTCATTTGTATTTACTTTCCCGTGAATTTTCTGTTCATGTCTTTCACCCATTTTTTTTTTTAATTTAGTTTTGGTCTTTTATAAAATAACTCTTTAAATATCACAGGTATTTGCCCTGATTGTTACATGAAATTGTTACATGAATTTACAATTTATTAAATTTACTCCTCCCTCCCCCCCCCCAAAACAAAATCTATTGGCATTTTACTGGGATGTTAAATTCGTACATTCCCATAAGGAACATCAGCATGCCATATTTTTCCTGTCCAAGAACATGCTGTCTCTGATCGCGTTTTAGAGTTTTATAGTGTCTTTCATCTTGGTTTTGTACTTTAATAGTTGGCTTGTTCCTAGATGGTACCTATTTTTCTGTGAGATCTTATAACTGGGCTTCGTGTGTGTGTGAAAGCTGTGCATTTTTTTGCATTGCTTTTGGAAACCCTACGGGGCAGTTCTACTCTGTCCTGTAGGGTCGCTATGAGTCGGGAATTGACTTGACGGCAACAGGTCGGGTCGGGTTGTACCCCATTACCTGTTGATATCTGTTACTATTAGCAGTAGATTTTCAATTGACTCTCTTGTGTTTTACAGGGGTACAGCAATATCATATGAAAATAGCAACAGTTTTATGTTTTTCCCATTTTTTTTAACATTAGTTTTTTCTCTCCAGTTGCATGAGTTAGTGCCTTGCTTCTTTCCAATGTTAAATATTGGTCATAGTGGGCATCTTTGTTTTGTTCTTGACTTTAGTGAAGAAGATTCTATTGTTAACCGTCGATAAGCATGACCCTGCTTTTTAGCTGAGATAGTTATCTATGCATGTTTTACTGCTTTTAAAAAACAAAAGTAGTTTTTGTCAAATGACTTTTTAGCCTCTATGGAACTGCTCATATAAATATTTTCCCTTATCTAATAGTATAATGAATTGTGTTACTAGGTTATGTAATATTGCACTAGCCCGCATTCCTTCATAACCTACTTGGTTATGATATGTTATCAGTTTAATGTACTAATGTTTGTTGATACTTTATTTAGGATTTTTGTGTTAATACTTGTGAGATTCATCTGTAGTTCCTTTTGCTGTGGAAATCATTGTTGGATTTTGGTATTCTTGTTATACACTCTCTTCACAAAAAGTAGCTGGAAGTTTCTTCCTTTGTGATGCTCTGTAGCCGGGATCAGCAGACATTTTCTGTAAAGGGCCAGCTAGTAAATATTTTCAAGTGCGCAGACCATACATTCTGTGTCACAACTCTTCAACTCTGCCATTGTGCTGCCAAGCAGCCATGGATAATACATAAACAAATGAGCGTGCCTGTTCCAGTAAGACTTTATTTACAGAAACAGGAGGTGAGCTGGACTGGACTTGTGGGCCATAGTTTACTGATGTCTGAGTTAGAACTGTTGAAAGATCATTGGCATTACCTGATCTTTAAAAATTTAGTAGACTGAATTTCTCTGGAACCAGTGGGGTCTGGTGATTTTTTTGTTTTGAGGGTGAGGTGGTTGTTCATTGATAACCTTCTCTATTTAAAGAAAAAGGGTCTGTTTAGGTATCCTAATTCTTCTGAAATCAGTTTTGTTAAATAATATTTTCCTAAAAAATAGATAACTTCATCTAAGTTTTCAAATTTGCCTAAAATTAAGCAAAATATTTGTTTCCCTCATTTCTATTATTTCCCTTGAAACATTGTTTATTATGTTTTCTCCCATTATTTATTTTCTTGACTAGGCCGACTGGTAGTTTATTTATTTTTCAAGGAATTGATTTTGGTTTTCAATTTTCTTAGTTTAGTGTTCCTCTGCTTTTTAACTCTTTAAATTTCTCTTACATCTTTCTTTCTTCTGCGTTTCTTCAATTTATTTAGTTTTTCTCCTACATGTTGGTTAGATGCTTCTTTGTTTTTATTCTTTAGAATTTATGCTTTAGGTCTCACATTTTTCTGTGAGCAATTCCTTGGCTGTGTCCCATAAATTCTCGTATGTATTGTTTTAATTGTTATTTTCTAATGATTCTGATTTCTATTTCTGTTTCTTTTAACCCAGTACTTCTTTAACAGAAAAATACTAAGTTTTCCACGCATAACCAAAACCAAACCCATTGCCATTGAGATGACTGAGACTCAGAGTGACCCTATAGGACAGAGTAAAACTGCACCATAGGGTTTCCAAGGAGAAGTTGGCAGGCTTGAACTGCTGACCTTTTGGTTAGCAGCCATAGCTCTTAACCACCGCAGCACCAGGGTTCCAAACCAAGTACAGGTTGGATATACATCTGTTGTACCAGGGAGTGCTCTCACATTCAGGAAAATGTGTTCTTGCTGACTCTTTTTGAGATCCATCACTGCTCGTCCTTCTCGCCAGAGCTTTGTGCCTCTGCTTTCTTGCGCACAAGTCCTGGTTGATCTCACCTATCCTTTGGAGTCTGGAGAGTATACATCTGGTCTCCTAAATTTGCCAAAATTCGTGTTTGGTTTTTTTTTTTTTTTGCTCCCCTGGTCTTCCCAATCCCCAACTCTTTGTTGTTTTTGAATGATTTTCAGGACACAAAGGCAAGATGCTGATTTATGCAACAAAATTCTTACCAGAAATCCTGTAATATCTCTTAAAACCATTGCCTACGTGTTTATTAACCTCCCCTATGTTCCTTGAAGACAGACTATGTCTTCTATTTTTTTTTTAACTTTTTTATTTATTATGAAAGTAATATAAAACCAGAATTTGATCCATGTGTGTTTGGAAAATTAATAAATGATAAGGGTGGCATTTCTAATCAGTTGGAAAAAGTAGTTTATACAGTACACACCACTGAAAAAAATCAGTAACAATTTGGGGAAAAAAAAAAAAAGGTCCAATTCTGACACCATTCAACCAAACAATCCCTGATGGATTAAAGACCTAAATGTTAAAAAAAAAAAAAAAAAAGAGGAAGGGGTTGTAATAGTTACACCTCAGCCCTTGGCAACCACGAATCTGCTTTCTCTCTCTGTGGATTTACCTGTTTTGGACATTTCGTATGAATGGTATCGTACAGGGCGTGGCCTTTTGATAGCTGGCTTCTTTGACTTGGCATGAGGTTTTCGAGGTTCATCTTTCCTTTTTATGGATGAGTAGTATTCCCTTGTGTGGACATGCCAAAGTTTGTTTATTCATTAGTTGGCTATTGTGAATAGTGCTGTTATGAACATTTGTGTAGACTCTTTTCTTTGAAAAGCTGTTTTCAATACTTTGGGCTTTATACATCGGAGTGGAATTGCTGGGTCATATGG
Source organism: Trichechus manatus latirostris (assembly GCF_000243295.1). Lineage (NCBI taxonomy): Eukaryota > Metazoa > Chordata > Mammalia > Sirenia > Trichechidae > Trichechus > Trichechus manatus. The sequence continues at coordinate 1,878,519 of NW_004444156.1, forward strand.
TAATCTTATGTTTACTTTTTGAGGGACCAAGGAACATTACATTTTGAATGAAGTAATGTATTGTGTAATTAAAAATTAATAAAAACTTAAAAGTATAAAATTGTTCAAAATTTGAAACGGATTGAAAAAAGAGAATTTGAAATGATTGAAAAGTATTAAGAAAATAAAGACTACCTAAAAGCCAACAACACCCCCGCCCAGAGATCAATTACTGGTGCCTTTTGGAGTATATTCTTCCCATCTTCAGAATTCTTATTAAAACGCATAATACATAAATTTCAAAGTGTACTGAGTAAAAAGTGTGAGTTCGTCTTTACTCTTTGTCCTCAATCTTAATTCCCTCCATGTCGGGTTTAACATTTTTGTGCATATCGTTCCATTTCTTTTTCTCTGCTACACATCATTTTTTTGTAAAACAAACACCGTATAATACAAATTGTTCTGCAAATTACTTTGTTTACTTCGTAGTATATCTTGGCTGTTGTTTGACATCAGATTCATATAGATTTCTGCTTCATTCTTTTCAACATTTAACGCATGATTTTCTGTAGTGTTAGTATATCATAATTGTTTTGTGTTTTCCACTATTCAGTTCTCATAAAGCAGTGGTTCTCAAACATTAGCATGCATCAGAATCACTTTAGAGTTTATTAAAACACAAATTTTCTGGGCGTTACCTCCTAGAGTTTCTGATTCGTAGATTCTGAATGGGTTCTGAGAATTCGTGTCTCTAACATGTTTCCATGTATTGCTACTGTCGGGGAACCACACTTTGAGAACCACTATTATAAGGCATGGCTTTTGTGAACGATTAATGATTGATGAGGGTTTGAACAGGTTTGAAAATACAGTGTGCTTGTGAGAGAAAGTATGTAGACAAGTGAGAAACATATTTGGAAGAGGGATCACAGGATGCTAGTGAACTTGTATTCCATTTTCTATATTTTAGAGTGTTTTTATTTCCAGTAAACTTGGTCGTTTTTTTTTTTTTACTGGTGTACTCATTTTTGGCAGGTCAGAAGATAGGATCATCGTTCAGCAAAATGAAGTTTCTGGAGATGAAATCCTGAGGAATGTGGACCAACTTAGTGAAGTTCATATAGGTAAACATCATTGCATAACTCTAATTACTTTCTAGTACCAACCTGTTTTATTTGTGCAACATCTAAATAGTGAGAATTCCTTATCAGTCACCTCAGTTATGTAGAAAATGTAATAGGTGGAGAGCACTGGATGCATTGCTAATAAGCCTGGATTGTATGGCAACATTGACAATAAAATTTTGGGGGGCCGTTATTTCACTGAATATTCAAGTTAAACATAACCGATTGCCAAAACTCAGCCAGCGTACTTAAGACATTAAATAAGTTGCCATCTTGTTTTTAATAGTATTAGTTAAAATGTAAGAAATGTCCATTTTTTTCCCCAACTACTGTTGTTGTTAGTTGCCATCATGTTGATTGCAATTTATGGTGACCCCATGTGTACAGAGTGGAACTGCTCCTTAGGGTTTTCATGGCTGTGACCTTTCTGAAGCAGATCACCAGGCCTGTCTTCTGAGGTGCCTCTTGAGTGGGTTCGAACCACCAGTCTTTCAGCTAGTAGTCGAGCGCTTAACCATTTTTGCCACCAAGGGATAAACTGGAACTAATTATGAGTGTCTAAACGGTGTATTTTTTCACATTTTGTTGGGTTTTTGTCTACATTTTAAAACTTCCAATATAATAAAAGTATGTAACAGATTAAATCTACTTTCTGAAGATAGAATAGTATATCCTGTTAATGATTATTTTATAAACTAATAGAATCACGCGTTTTAATTTTCTTGATAGATTGTTTACTTGCTAGGAGTCATGTTAAGTGTATGCATTATGCCATCACTTAGAAGTATAATGTAATACAGACGTTTACATAATGTCTTCTTTCCACCGCAGAGCCTGAAGTGGGTGGTTCATCGCGCTCTAAATGTGACGTGGATCAATCTCTGCAACCAGAACCGTTTTTCCATAAAGTCGTTCAGTCTGAAGACTTTAGAATAGCCTCTCAAGTTCAATCAGTTCAGTGTTCACCAGAAGAATCCTTTCCACTTCGATCTCGCTCTGATTCTCCACCAAAAACCAAAAGCAAGAATTCATTGTTGATTGGTCTTTCAACTGGTCTATTTGATGCCAACAACCCAAAGGCAAGTTACTCAAATGGAAAATGTTATCTGTTTCATAGTATTTTTTATTGATTGTTTTTCATTGTAAAACCACAGTATTCGTTTTAATTCCTTAAAAATACAAACACAAACACACATACATCAGAATAAACAAAAATCCTCCATCTTCTTTTCTGAGATGCTGAGAGTACAACTAGGACAAAGACGATTTCATTGGCTCCATCTTAGGATTCTTGTTACAGAGTCTGCTTCTACTTGCATAAAAGATCTTTCCTGAACTACTCTCTCCCTTTACCACTACCCTACCCGACTTCTACTTTTAATATGAGAGTAAGCTGAAGCAATACATCTTAAATGGTTAGAAGTGTCACATTGCCTGGTTTGTATGTAAAAAGATTAATAAATGTTTATATGCACTTTCTGGTTTTCAGACCTCTTAATTTTTCTCACTTGTTTTAAAAAATATGTAACCAGTTTTTTCTTATTATAAAATTAGAGCATTATTCTCTACAGAAAATTTTAAAATCCAAGTAAAACTAACAGATCATATCATTTTGTTGCATTACTTTTCATATATGTACATTTAAGTAACTTTTTACCAAAACAGGATATTATGCAAACTCCTTTGGTAACCTGCTTTTCTATTTAATACATCTTATAGTATTATAAGCATTTTGTCATATTGTTAAATATTCTCTCACATAAGTTTTAATGTCTATACATTTCATTGTGCTGCTATATCATAATTCTTTTTAACTAATCCTTTTCTATTTTTGGGCCTTTAGGTTTCAATTTTTATTATTGTAACCACCTACCCACAGCTCTGGAGCCATGGTGGTGCAGTGGTTAAGCATTCGGCTGCTAACCAAAAAGGTCAGCAGTTCAAATCTACCAGCCAGTACTTGGAAACCCTATGGGACAGTTCTACTCTGTCCTGTAGGGTCACTATGAGTCAGAATCAACTCAAAGGCAATGGGGTTTTTTTGGTTACCCACAGCTCTCTTTGTGCGTATCCCCAATTATTTCCATAAGATGAATTTCTATAGGGAGAATTCAAAAAGTTATATTGAATATTGCCTAATTTCTCTCCAACAAACTAGTATGTGGGAATACATCCATTTCTCCATACCCTAACTAGCACTATTATTATTTTAAAATTGTCTATTTAGTGAATGAGTAATGGTAGTATTAATTTTTTTAAATATGTATTTGTTTACCAGTGAGATTGAACATTTCTTCATATATTTGAGCTGTATATATGAGTGAATTTCCTAAATTCTTTTGTCCTTGACTCTTTTTAAAATATGTCATTTTGATTTTCAGTTTAATTCAATTTTCTAATTGAGTATGCTTTTTACTTTATGGTATATTTTCTTATCTTTTTCTTAAATGTTGAAATTGTTAAAAGTTCTTCACTTATCTAGTAACAGTCAGATTTTTGAAGATGCAAACTACCAAGAGAAATTTATGATCTTGGGAGTTAGATAAAAAGGCCTGTTGGTGGGACAGACAGGACTATCATATCATTCATTTACTTTCTTTTGTAGGAAAGGGGTATAGCTGTCTTTAGCCCAGAGCTTTTTAATAACTAAGTGCTGTACATAAAATTAATATAAGTAGCAGTGCAGGTTTCATGTAAAAGACTGTGAGGGAAGAAGCCAAAAAACAAAATAAAAAATTGCACAAGAAAATCACAGCAACCTGTAACCCTTTAAGGCAAGAACAGAAACCCATCCCTGCCTATGCCATAATTCTCTGAGATCATTAATCACTGGGCCAGAATAGTAAATAATTGGTTCCTTTCTTAATGATGGTTGTGAATCATGAAGAAATAGTAAAAATTATTTATAAATATTTCTAAAATCTGTGTACTAAGACAGAATAATTTAACCTCTTACAAATTTTTTTATTAAAAGTTCTTTAAAAACTTTTATATTGCTTGTGTCTTTTTTTCTATTAAAGAACATTCTTCTTTTTGTGCCCTGGATCCCAACTCTTCTCACCTTCTCAAAGAATTCACTCCTTTACTTGCGTCACTCTAATCCGTATCGCCAACTTCTTCCTCCGTAGTGGATCATTTTCTCAGCACACGTATTCTAGTAAACCCCACTGTAAACAGCAAACTTCCATTGAGCACGCGCCCTTCCCTATTCTACCACCCATTTCTCTGCTCCCTTTCCCAACCAGACATCTTCAGTACATTGTATCTTTGCAGCCTCCATTTCCATTCACTTCCCAGTGCATTCCAGTATGGCCTTCATTTTACTCCACTAAAACTGCCCTCGTCAACATCATCAATTCTCTGTACCCTTTCTCTCTCACCTGACTTGCTGTTTTCATCTTCTTTAAACCTTTCTCTTTAACTCATTTTATCTGTTGGTTTCCTTCATATCATACTCTCCTAGTTTTTCTCTGAACTCATCAGTAACTCCTTAGTCTCCTTGGCTGCTGGGTTCTACTCCAGCAGATATTTTTAAAACGATGTGTATTCTTCTGTTGTTTAGTAAAGTGTTCTGTAAATGTCAGTTAAGTCAAACTGGTTGATAGTGTTCAAGTATTCCATATCTTGACTGATTTTTTTTTTTTTTTTTTGGTGTACTTGTACTTGTCAATTACTGAGAAGGATTGAAATTTTTAGATTCGCTTGTGGAGTTGTCTGTTTCTCCTTTTAATTCTGTCTGGTTTTGTTTCATGTATTTTGGAGCTCTGTTGTTGGGTGAATACAAATATAGGATTGTTACGTCTGCTAGATGAATTATCCCTTTATTGTAATGAAGAGTCCCTCTTTGTTTGATAGTGTTCAAAACCAAACTAAACCCATTGCCATCGAGTCGATTCCAACTCATAGCGACCCTATAGAGCAGAGTAGAACTGCCCCATAGGGTTTCCAAGACTGTAATCTTTATGGAGCGGCTAGTGGGTTCAACCTGCCGACCTTTCAGTTAGCAGCCAAGCACTAAACCACTTGTTTATCAATTACCGAGAAAGGGGTGTCAAAATTTCCAACTATAATTGTAAATTTATCTACTTTTACTTTCAGTCAGCTTTGTTTTATGTATTTTAAAGCTCTTTTACTGGATACATATAAATTAAGATTTGTTACATCTTCTTGTTGAATTGACCTCTTTATCATTATGAAATGACCTTCTTTATTGCTGTTTGAAATCTACTTTGTCTGATTTTAAGATAGCCATTCTCGCTTTCTTATGCTTAGTGTTTGTGTGGTGTATGTATATATATTTTTACATCCTTTTACTTTTATCAAAACTATGACTTTATAGTTAAAGTAGATTTCTTGTAATTAGCATGTAGTTAGATGTTGCTTTTTAAAACTAGTCTGACAACCTCTGCCTTTTAATTGAAATGATTAGACCCTTACATTTAATGTAATTATTGGTATGATTGGGTTTAAACCTACACTTTTGCCATTTGTTTTCTATTGTTTCATCACTTTTTCCTTTTTTTTTTTTTAAAAAAAAACTTTTATTCTTCCTTCTTTTGGATTGAGTATTTTCTAGCAGTGTGTTTTATTTCTATTTGCTTGTAAGCTATACCTCTTTTTAAAAATATTCAGTGGTCATTCTCAGTTTTCAAGAAACATCTTTAGCTTCTCACAGTCTCTCCTCAAGTAATATTATGCTACTTCACATATAACATAAGAACCTTATAACCATATACTTTCATTTCCATCCTTCTGCCTGTTGTTTATGGTATTGTTGTCATATATTTTATTTTCACCTGTTATAAATTATACAATACATTTTTATTGGTTTTTGCTTTAAACCTTCAGTTATCTTTTACCGAAATGAGAAATTGAGAAGGTCTTTTATTTTTATGTGTTACTGTGTCTGACGGTCTCCATTCTTTTGTGTAGAATTCAAGTTTCCATCTGGTATTATTTTCCCTCCACTGTAAGAACTTCCTTTAACACTTCTTGTAATGCAGTCCTGCTGGTGATTAATTTTTTCAACTTTAGTTTGTATGAAAATGTTTTTATTGCACCTTCATTTTAAAAGGGTATTTTTTTTTTAAAGAGAGCGAGTGTGTGATGTATCTTTTTTTATTCTCAGAGTGTCCTGCCCATATCAACTGTTCAGAAATATTTTTCTACAGTCATGTATTAATAACTATGACTGTTAGCGTGTAATGTCACCTACTGCTACACAATCGTTACTTGCATCTATTGCAAAGGGTTACTGAGAAGATTAAGATCATTATTTCATATAGTGCACTTAGCACAGGTCCTGGTAAATGGTAAGCACTCGATAATGTTGTTATTATTACAATTATCATGATAATAATTAAAATTATATCATCACTATTATGTCACCATTAAATATAGAACTATGATATGTTCCAACAACCATGAAACAGGGCAAGATCACTGGGGAATAAGGATTCAGTCTCATATGTATGGTTAAAAAAGTGTACTCAGATAACCCATAGATGGATGCCTTACTCAACACCCACTGCAAGATCAAGGGCATAAGTCTTTGAATTATAGCTATTCTAAAAGGTAAATGAAATAAACCCCAAAACCCATTGCCAATGAGTCGATTCCGACTCATAACGACCCTATAGGACAGAGTAGAAGTGCCCCAGAGGGTTTCCAAGACTGTAAATCTTTACAGAAACAGACTGCCACATCTTTCTCTCGCGGAGCGGTTGGTGCATTTGAACCACTGACCTTTCAGTTAGTGGTTGCGTGCTTAACCACTGCACCACCAAGCCTCCTTAAATGAAATAAACAGCCAGCCACCTTAAATGCATTTCAGAGGACTTCCTAACAGACAAATACCTCCTTGTGATACCTACTGTCTTAGTTACCTAGTGCTGCTACAACAGAAATACCACAAGTGGATGGCTTTAACAAAGAGAAATTTATTTCTTCACAGTAAAGTAGGCTAAAAGTCCAAATTCAGGGTGTCAGCTCCAGGGGAAGGCTTTTTCTGTATGTTGGCCTTCTTCTGTTTGGTGTTCCCCCGGACTAGGAGCTTCTCTGCGCAGGGACCCAAAGGACGCACTCTGCTCCCGGCACTGCTTTTTTGATGGTATAAGGTCCCCCCTTAAAGGGTATTTTTACTACATATGGAATGATTTTGTCTTTTGGGCTACATTGTTTCTGAGAAGGAATTTTTGGACATTTTCATAATCATTTCTTTGTATGTAATTTGTCTCTTTTTCTCTTGCTGCTTTTAAAATGTTATCACTGGTTTTCAACAATTTTACCCAGTTAGGATATGTTTTGATAGGGCTTTTGGATATGCGTGGGTGTTTTTGTCCTGCATGGGTTCACTCACATTCTCAGACCTATAAGTTATTAGTTTTCATCAACCCTTCTTCTGAACAACATGCCCCATGCTACTGGACCCCTAGAAATTTCACTGAATTGGGAAGCCCCTGGATTTTGGTCAGGTTTATTTATCACCCTCTGGCATGCAAATGTCTTCCAGTAAGTCTAGAGTAGTTGCTGCTTCTTGCTCATTAGGTCTGATCAGCATGATGTCATCAGTGTAGTGAACCAGTATGATGTTTATGGAAGGGAAACGCAGTCAAGGTCACAGTGGATTAAATTACTGCACAGGGCTAGAGAGTTGATACACCCATGAGGTATGCCAGTGAAGGTATATTGCTGACCTTGCCAGCTGAAAGTAAACTGCTTTTTGTGGTCTTTGCTAACAGAAGTCAAAAAAGACACATTTGTGAGATGGATAGATGTGTAACATGTACCAAGAGATAGTATTAATTTGCTCAAGCAGTGAAACCATATCTGGAACAGCAGCTGCAATTGGAGTCACCAGTTGTTCAGTTTACAATAATTCACTGTCATTTTCCAAGAATCCATCTGTTTTCTGCACAGGCCAGATAGGCGAGTTGAATGGGCATGTGGTGGGAATCACCATCCCTACATCCTTAATCCTTGATAGTAGCACTAATCTCTGCAGTCCCTCCAAGGTTGCAGTATTGCTTTTAGTTTACAGGGTAGAGGCAGTCCTAGTGACTCCAGCTTTATGTTTCTGTGACCGTTATCCCACATCCTTAATATCTATTCCCACACATATTCCCTGGTTTTCTGCCTGTATAAATTAGAAAAAATCATACAGTTCTTTTGGAGTTTAGCTTACCTCCTCATACGTCACAATTTGTACCTGACTTTTCAGAGTTTACTGGGACTTTAGTTATAGGAGGGAGAGAGAAAGGAAGGGAAGAAACGGGGGAAGAAAAGGGAGCAGGAGGAGGAGTGAAAGAAAGAAATAAAATGACTACTAATTTAACTAAGAGTCCAATCTGGATAGGTGGCCAGCCACTTTTGTTGAAGGTAGATCACAGAGTAATTTCCAGGCAAAACTAGAACTTCTGCATGGCAGCTTTTTGTCTATTCCAACACTGATTAATGATCAATTTGTTCTGAACTGTAGAACAGTAATTCTAGGACTTTAATGTGGGTATCATGTGGAGTGTTTGTCTAAAATGCAGATTCCTACACCCCATGCCTATGGATTCTGTTTTAATGTATCTGGAGCAAAGTTCAGGAATATACCTTTTTTTTTCTTTCTTTTTCTTTATTGTGGTAGCAAATAATATATGTAACAAACCATTTACCATAAGATTCTTCATGTGAACAATTCAGTGACAATAGTTGTTTTCACGTTGCTCAACCATTACCATTATCTGTTTCCAGTTTTCCCCATTACCCTTAACAGAAGTTCAGTGTCCCCTAAGCAGTGAGTCTTCCTTTTCCCCTCCCTCCTGCCTCCCCGTGGTAACCAGTAATAAGCTTTAGTCTCCATACATTTAACTATCCTAGATATTTCATATAAGTGGAGTCATACCATATTTGTCCCTCTGTGACTGACTTGTTTAACTCAGCATAATGTTGTCAAGGGTCATCCGTGTTGTAGCATGCATCAGGACTTCATCATACATATAATGGAATGTTACTCAGTTCTTAAAGAGAAAGAGTATACATTTTGGCCATGTGCCCTAAGTGATTCTGCTGCTAGTTGTCTGCAGAACGCCCTTGAGAAACACTACAAGAGCACAGTTGACCTAATTGGAACCTGCTTTCATATTGTTGTGAATGGACTACAGACCAACATACACTTGTAAAGGTTCAAATCAAAACTTGGCATTTCTTTGATTTGATAAAGGGAAATTTTATAATCAATTTTTCTCAAGTAGCAGAAGTTTCAGGATTTGAACAGTTTATAATTCCATGAAACCTAAGAAGTTTGGGGTCGATAATGATCTCTGAACGCCACTTCAAATTTGGAACCAATTAAGAAGCTGACATAAGAGTCAGTCAGATGAAGATGATATTAGTCATATTTCTGATAAGCTGGATTGGAGAATGTGGCTTAGATACGATCCAAAATTGTATCTCTTAATATTTTCTTCTCATGACTAGTCCTTAACTTCATTACTGTGGAAGAATATAATTTCATTTGTAGTCAAACTAATTTTTTCTAGATTCTTTGTGCCATGTTAATTTATTCAGTTAGCGTTTTTTGTTGTTGTTGTTAGGTTCAATTGAGTTGCTTCTGACTCACAGCGGCCCTCCGCACAACACAACGAAACACTGCCTGGTCCTGCGCCATTGTTGCATCCACTGTGTCTGTCCATCTTGTTGAAGGTCTTCCTCTTTTTCTCTGATCCTTTACCTTACGAAGCATGATGTCCTTCTCCAGGAACTGGTCCCTCCTGATAATATGTCCAAAGTATGTGAGACAAAGTCTCACCATCCTCGATTCCAAGGAGCAGTCTGGCTGTACTTCTTCCAAGACAGACTTGTTCGTTCTTCTGGCAGTCCACGATATATTCAGTATTCTTCACCAACACCATAACTCAAAGGCATCAATTCTTCTTCGGTCTTCCTTATTTCATTGCCTAGCTTTTGTGTGCATATGAGACGATCACAAATTCCATAGCTTGGATTAGGCACACCTTAGTCCTCGAGGTGACATCTTTGCTTTTCAACATTTTAAAGAGGTCTTTTGCAGCAGATTTGCCCAATGTAGTACATCATTTGATTTCTTGACTGCTGTTTCCATGGGCGTTAATTGTGGATCCAAGTAAAATGAAATCCTTGACAGCTTGAATCTTTTCTCCCTTTATCATTATATTGTTGATTGGTCTGGTTGTGAGGGTTTTTGCTTTCTTTATGTTGAGGTGTAATCCATACTGAAGGCTGTAGTCTTTCATCGTCATCAGTAAGTGCTTCAGGCCCTTTTCACTTTCAGCAAGCAAGGTTGTGTCATCAGCCTGTCACAGGTTGTTAATGAGTCTTCCACCAATCCTAATACCACGTTCTTCCTCATATAGTCCAGCTTCTTGGATTATTTGCTCAGCATGCGGATTGAATAAGTATGGCAAAAGACAGTGACCCTGAAGCACACCTTTCCTGATTTTAAACCGTGCCATAGCACCTTGTTCTGTTGGAACGACTGCCTCTTGATCTACGTACAGGTTACTCATGAGCACAATCAAGTGTTCTGGAATTTCCATTCTTCACAATGTTATCCATAATTTGTTATGATCCACACAGTCGAATGCCTTTACGTAGTCAGTAAAACACAGGTAAACATCTTTCTGATATACTCTGCTTTCAGCCAAGATCTATCTGACATCAGCAATGATATCCCTTGTTCCATGTCCTCTGATGAATCCTGCTTGAATTTCTGGCACTTCCCTGTCAATGTAGTGCTGCAACCATTTTTGAATTATCTTCAGCAGCATTTTACTTGTATGTGATATTGATGATATTGTTTGATAATTTCTTCATTCTCTTGGATCACCTTTCTTTGGAATGGGCACAAATATGGATCTCTTCCAGTTGATTGTCCAGGTAGCTGTCTTCCAAATTTCTTGGCGTAGACAACTGAGCACCTCCAGTGCTGCGTCCATTTGTGGAAACATCTGCATTGGTATTCTGTCAATTCCAGAAGCCTTGTTTTTGCCAGTGCTTTCAGTGCAGCTTGACTTCTTCCTTCAATACCATTGGTTCTTAACCATATGCTACCTCCTGAAATGGTTGAACTTTGACCAGTTCTTTTTGGTACAGTGACTATATTCCTTCCATCTTCTTTTGATGCTCCCTGTGTCATTCAATATTTTGCCAATAGAATCCTTCTCTCTTAGTCTTCTAGTGCTGCTATAACAGAAACACCACAAGTGGATGGCTTCAACAAAGAGAAATTTATTCTCTAACAGTCTAGTAGGCTACAAGTCCAAATTCAGGGCGTCAGCTCCAGGGGAAGGTTTTCTCTCTCTGTCGGCTTTGGAGGAAGGTCCTTGTGATGCATCAGTCTTCCCTTGGTCTGGGAGCATCTCAGCGCAGGAACCTAAGGTCCAAAGGACGCGTTCTGCTCCCGGCACTGCTTTCTTGGTGGTATGAGGTCCCCCTGTCTGTCTGCTCACTTCTCTCTTTTATTCCTCAAAAGAGTTTGGCTTAAGACAGTATCTAATCTTGTGTATCTCATCAGTGTAACTGCCACTCATCCATCTCATTATATCATAGTGATAGATTTACAACACATAGGGAAATCACATCAGATGACAAAATGGTAGACAATCATACAGTACTGGGAATCATGACCTAGCCAAGTTGACAGATATTTTGGGGGGACATAGTTCAATCCATGACACCTTCAGAATTGTAACTCAAGGCTTGGATTTTTTTTCTTCAGTTCTTTCAGCCTGAGAAATACTGAGCATGTTCTTCTCATTTGGTTTTCTAACTCCAGGTACTTGCATATTTCATTATAATACTTTACTCTGTCTTCTCAAGCTGCCCTTTGAAGTCTTCTCTTCAGCTCTTTTACTTCATCATTTTTTCCTTTTGCTTTAGCTACTCGATGTTCTAGAGCAAGTTTCAGAGTCCCTTCTGACATCCATTTTGGTCTTTTCTTTTTTTCCTGTCTTTTTAATGACCTTTTTGCTTTCTTCATGTATGATGGCCATTCAACAACTCGTCTGGTCTCCAGTCATTAGTGTTCAGTGCATCAAATCTATTCTGGGATGGTCTCTAAATTCAGGTGGGATATACTCAAGGTTGTACTTTGGTTCTTGTGAACTTGTTTTAATTTTGTTCAGCTTTAACTTAAACTTGCACATGAGCAATTGGTGATCTGTTCCCCAGACTGCCCCTGGCCTTGTCCTGACTGGTGATAACTGAGTTTTTCCATCATCTCTTTCCACAGATGTAGTCTATTTGATTCCTTTATTTTCCATCTGGTGAGGTCCATGTGTATAATCACCATTTATGCTGCTGAAGAAAGGTATTTTCAGTGAAGAAGTCTTTAGTCTTACAAAATTCTGTCATGCAATCTCTGGCATCATTTCTATCACCAAGGCCATATTTTCCAACTACCGATACTTCTTCGTTTCCAGCTTTCGCATTCCAATCACCAGTAATTGTCAATGCATCTTGATTGCATGTTTGGTGAATTTCAGACTGTAGAAGTTGGTAAAAATCTTCAGTTTCCTCATCTTTGACATTAGTGGTTGATGTGTGAATTTGAATAATAGGCGCATTAACTGGTTTTCTTTGTAGGCATATGGATATTATCCTATCACCAACTGCATCGTACTTTAGGATAGATCTTGAATTGTTCTTTTTGATCATGAATGTGACACCATTCCTCTTCAATTCGTCATTCCCAGCATAGTAGACCATGTGATTGTCTGATTCAAAATGGCCAATACCAGTCCATTTCAGCTCACTAATGCCTAGGACGTCGATCTTCAAGCATTCCATTTCATTTTTGACAACTTCCCATTTTCCTTGATTCATACTTCATACATTCCACATTCATATTATTAATGGATGTTTGCAGCTGTTTCTTCTCGTTTTGAGTTGTGCCACATCACCAAATGAACATCACGAAAGCTTGACTACATCCACATCGTTAAAGACGACTCTACTTTGAGGTGCCAGCTCTTTCCCAGTCGTATTCGGAGTGCCTTCCAACCTGAGGGGCTCATCTTTCAGCACTATATCAGACAATGTTCTGCTGCTATTCATAAGGTTTTCACTGGCCATTTTTTTCAGAAGTAGACTGCCAGGTCCTTCTTCCTAATCTGTCTTAGCCTGGAAGCTCCACTGAAACTGTCTCCCATGACTTACCCTACTAGTATTTGAAATACCGGTGGCATCACTTCCAGCATCACAGCAGTACGCAAGCCACCACAGTATGACAGATGGGTTACTTGGTGCTTATTTCGCATTCTAATGGTTTAAGATACATGTGGTTTGAACCATTAAATATTAAATAAGTCAAGTGTAAATTCTGCTGACAGTGGGAGATTTAGCAGAAGAAATGCTTTCAGTACCATTATGTAGTGCTTTAACAAGCAGTATATCTTCACCAACTTGTAGTTCATAAGCATTTTTTCTCGAGTGCTGTAATATGTAAATTATGTTCAAATGATGGAAATCTCTCATTTTTTATTATCCTCAAAAACAGATTGTACCAATAAAATAGGCCAAGTATATAAATTTCCATTAATATGCTAAGCATTGTGTTTTCCTCATAGTCTCCCATCTGGTGTTGGGTTCTTATCAGAGCCTTAGAATTCATGTTTCAAATCTCAGGGATTCCTTTTAGGGTAAACCCT
>NW_004444156.1:1893166-1894065 GCF_000243295.1 Trichechus manatus latirostris
TTTTTTTTTTTTTCAGATGTTGAGGACATGTTCACTTCCAGATCTCTCAAAGCTGTTCAGAACACTGATGGATGTCCCCATTGTAGGAGATGTGCGGCAAGACAATCTTGAAATAGTTGAAATTGAAGATGAACACATTAAAGAAGGGCCATCTGATTCTGAAGACATGTGAGCATAATGTTATTATAAATACTGACACTAAAAGAATTTCTAAATTTATGGATAAGTCCTAGAGATGGTGACTTACCTAGACAGTTTTAAAAAATGATCTGTGGCTGACTTTTTACTACTCTTTTAATATCTTAAAACTTATTTAAAGTACAGTCATGCAAATCGTGATAAGTATATTTGCCTCTAAATAATATAATAGCTTAATCTCCTTGAGGAATATAAGAAAATAGTTTCTATTTTATCTTGTGTGTCTTGTTCACCTCTGAGTATCCAGCACATGGTAGGTGCATAATAAATATTGGTTAAATCAATGAATGTTAGCAGGATGTCGTTGTTGTTAGTTGCCTTCGAGTGGGTTCCAACTCATGGCAACCTTGTGTGTAACAGAGTGAAACATTGCCCAATCCTGCGCCATCTCCATAATCTTTTATATGTTTTAATCCATTGTTGAGGCTGGTATGTCAATCTATCTCACTGAGAATTTTCCTCGTTTTCACTGACCCTCTCCTTTACCAAATATGCTGTCCTTTTCTAGGGACTGGTCTTTCCTGATACTACTGTTTTGCAATATACATGGTTTGGGCCATTAAAATAATACACAAATAAAACGTAAATTCTGCTGACAGTGGGAGACTCAGCAGAAGAAGTAGAAGTGTCCAAGTGTCAGCAGAAGTGTCCAAACTAAGCAAGATGATATCCCGCCATCCTCGCTTCTAAGGAGCATTTCA
>NW_004444156.1:1896452-1897463 GCF_000243295.1 Trichechus manatus latirostris
GGTGGCAGGCGTAGCGCCCCACTCACCGCAGTACCGTCTCTGAAGGTCCGTCGACTGTATCAGAGGTTAACGTTTAGCCTGTGTAGTAATGGTACTTAGCAGGTGCACGTGATACGTTCATTTCATAATTCAGTATTAAGGTAAATGCCACTAGCAGACTGAGCCAAAGATGAGACACTCTCTCTTAATTAGATACTTTGCTTTTCTATGGCTGCTACAGAGTGCCAGCATGGGCACACATAAGTACGAAATAAAGATCTTTCTACATAAAAAGAGTATTCTCTTTTTCTATTAATGGAAATTTTCCTGAAGGGTCTCACATCGTACTGTTGATGTTTTAGTTCTTCAGTAAGTATTTGTTTGTTTGACTTGAGTCTCAACTTTTGATAGGTCTTCATCAGCCCTTGTGTCCTCTTTAGCGCCACTTCCCTGGCGGACAAAATTGTCAACTAGGGCGCGTAATCTCGTCCAGAACTCTTCACACAATCTAAAACCTCAGTTAGCTCTTAACTTTTAGTCTACAGACCTTTCCGTTTGTATGCCACTTTAGGAGAAAGAAGCAAATTATAAGAGAAAAAAGCGGATGACTGTGTTTCTTGGTTAATTATATAATTGGTTAGAAGACCTAGATTTCAGTCCTGCATTTACCATGAATTGACCATGTGACCTTGAGCAAATCATTTAAGCCCTTGATTCAGAGTTTCCATGTCTCTAAAGTAAGTTTAGTGTGGGTAAAATTTAAATAATAGTATAAAACTGCTTAATAAAGTACTGTATAAATGTTTAAGGTATTATTCGTATAAATAAGACCATTCCAACATCTATAATTCCATTAATGTCCTGAGTAACGCCTTGAAAACAAGATTCTCCAATTAAGATTATCATGGTCAGGATATTCTAATTATAAAGAAAACTCTACTTATTTTCTATTTTAGAGACTTTTCCAGAATAAGCAGCTAACGAAGTTTCTGGTGACCATTTTATTCATTAGATCTTCCTATTAACCTGAGC
>NW_004444156.1:1898350-1921920 GCF_000243295.1 Trichechus manatus latirostris
GTCCATTTCTTGTCTTTGTTTTCCGGTAATAAAGATTATAACTTAGTTTTCTGACCACTTTCTCTTTCACAGAGAGCTTCCACATGCAGTGGTTAATCAGCAAGATTAATAGTGAAAGTAGTTTTTAACACCTTGATATTTTTTCTTTGGTTTAGAAGCGATTCTTTCTTCATAAGATTACTCCTAAGATGCATAGAAAAGTTTTCTACTTCAATGACAGTATTAGATTTATTTGGAAAGAAGGTCTAATGTGAAAAAAAAAAAATTCCTCAGTAGTTTTGTCATTCATGAGAGTTTTTCAGAGTATCTTGGGTATGTGTATGACCTAAAACATATTGGACATTTATGATATCTTTGTAGGTGCTTCCCTATAATTTTATGATATGTATCCTAGATGGTCGGCCTTCTGCACACTTTTCGTTTTATGGCCCATGTGTAATAGCAACTTTTTAAAAACAGAACTTAGGATTGGTTGCTTCCAAGCCAAACACAGGGTTATATTTTTTCCATGTTTTTACTAAACTGGATGACATCTCCAGGAATGTTTCTATTCTAACTTGATTTACTGTTTCTGTCTATAAAAGAAAGACTTCCAAAGTAACATTCTTCTTAAGACAGATTTATATACACTTTGAATAAATGAAATATTTATAGAAACAAAAAACTGTTTATATTGAAAGTAGTCTACTTCAATGGCATTATTCACCTATCATAGACTTTTAATCTATTAGGGTAAAATTATTTTAGCCACTCTTATTCTGTCATTGGTGTTTATGTTTCCAGATACCAGTGATGGTGAGATTGCTAGTGAATGTGAATATGACAGCGTCTTTAATCACTTAGAGGAGCTGAGACTTCACCTAGAGCAGGAAATGGGCTTTGAAAAATTCTTTGAGGTTTATGAGAAAGTAAAGGTAAGTAAAATGTCAGTTAAAACAGTTACTTTTAAAATGTGCTCTCCTTGGGCTGTTGGGGACCGTGATCTTGGGGAACAACTAGCTCAATTGGCATAACATAGTTTATAAAGAAAATGTTCTACAGTCTACCTTGGTGAGTAGCGTCTGGGGTCTTAAAAGCCTGTGAGCAGCCATCTAAGATACTCCACTGGTCTCACCCCTTTGGGAACAAGGGAGAATGAAGAGAACAGGATACAAGGATAGGATTAGTCCAAAGGACTAATGGACCACAGCTACCACGGCCTCCACCAGACTGAGTCTGGTACAGCTAAATGGTGCCCGGCTACCACCACTGACTGCTCTGACCGGGATCACAACAGAGGGTTCTGGACAGAGCTGGAGAAGGATGTAGAACAAAATTCTAACTCACAAAAAAAGACCAGACTTACTGGCCTGACAGACTGGAGAAACCCCAAGAGTATGGCTCCCAGACACCCTTTTAGCTCAGTAATGAAGTCACTCCCCAGGTTCAGTGTTCAGCCAAAGATTAGACGGCGCCATAAAACAAAACAAGACTAATGGGGTACAGCACTCCAGGGAGAAGGACTAGATGGCAGGAAGGGACAGGAAAGCTGGTGATAGGGAACTGAAGGTTGAGAAGGGACACTGTTGACATGTCATGGGCTTGTTAACCATTGTCATAAAACAATATGTGTACTGTTTAATGAGAAACTATTTGTTCTGTAAACCTTCGTCTAAAGTACAATTTTAAAAAAAAGTGCTCTCCTTGAATACTAGTGAAATTTTGATCTTTATTGGTCAATAAACATATTATAAATAGTGAAGTCACAAATTAGAAAAGTTGAAATTCAAATAGTAATTTATATTTGGAAATTTGGTGTAGGCTATTCATGAAGATGAAGATGAAAATATTGAAATTTGTTCAACAATAGTTCAGAATATTTTGGGAAGTGAACATCAGCATCTCTATGCCAAAATTCTCCATTTAGTCATGGCAGATGGAGCCTATCAAGAAGGTAAGATTTCCTCAGATGCCTTTGTATTTTAAATAAATGTGAGAAAAACAAGGTGACAAAATATGAACTGTGGTAAAATCTATATTGGAACCATATCTAGCACCTTTAAGGGATATAAAATTAGCTCTGTCATACACTTTTACTGGCATTACTTAAATCCTTTAAGTCACCATTTTTCATTTAGTTTATAAGTAATGAATAAGTTTTTTTTTTTTAAAGCATCCTTATTGGATAGAAATTAGAATAATTCCTAACCAAGGCCACAGTATTATGATTTTTAGACGCATACACTTCAGCAGTGTGTAAAACCTCTCCTGCATGTGTATCTTTTCCATTCAGAGTGAGTGCAGTTCATCTATAGTGAGTTTGAATGTGAACTTTTTTTATACTGGGAAAATACTTACCTATAGAATCACCCAAAATATGTTAGGGCTTTATTAAGTTGCTAAAATTAAAAATAGTTTTTCCTCTTAAATGTAGTCAAGAGCACTAAACACAGAATCAAGGCCAGTTATAGCCCTGACCCTGCAACAAACCAGTTATGTGACATTAGTGACTTGTTCTCTTAAGTTTCAGTTTCCTTTGCTGTGAAATAAAGACCCCATCCACTGCGATTGTTTCCTCAAGGATTTGTTGAGAACCTCTTGGGTGCCTAGCACTTCATCACTATGGATGTTAAAAAACAGTCTTGGCTTACATGTTGTGGACAGATTCCTGGGGAAATGAGACATAAATATATGAAATAATTAACATGTAAAACTATATAAAAGTGCTCATTCTAAATACTTTAAATGTGGTAGGAACTAGAGAAGGGGAGGTTGGGCCACGAAAAAATAGAAGGAAATGTCGAGGGCACAACCGTATGGGGAAAACAGAATGAACCAGTAACCAATGTATATTAAAAAAAGAAACCAAGTTTGTTGCCGTCTAGTCAATTCTGACTCATAGCAACCCTATAGGACAGAGTAGAACCACCCCCCAGGGCTTCCAAGGCTGTAATATGTAGGAAGCAGACTGCCACATCTTTCTCCCACAGAGCAGCTGGTGGGTTCAAACTGCCAACCTTTCAGTTAGCAGCCAGGCTCTTTAACCATTGCACCACCAGTGCGCCTCCAACGTGTATTTAAAAAAAAATAAATAAAGAAAAACCCATTGTCATCAAGTCAATTCTGACTCATAGCGACCCTATAGGACAGAGTACTCTCCCATAGAGTTTTCAAGGAGCACCTGATGGATTCGAACTACCAACCTTTTGGTTAGCAGCCGTGGCTCTTAACCACTACGCCACCAGGGTTTCCCCAGTGTGTATTAGGAAGATTAAATTGACCACAATGAAGCTTCTTACTGTGAGTTCATTTGGGTGATTAGACACTGCAGAGTGTTTGAAATGCATAGAGAAAATCAGTAGCAGTTTTTGCATGGAAAAAACTGACAGGGTGAGAGAGGTACTTTATAAAGTTCAGTCTGGCAGCAATTGTCAGGTGAGTCTGGAGAGCAGAGAGACTGGAAGTAAGATGGGCCTCGAAACTGTAGCTGCATTTAGGCCTGAGATGACGAGCACTTGGATTTAGTGTCCATAGGAATAGAAAGTTGTTACTTAGTTCACCTACTTCAGAGCCAGGCTTTTTACAAAAATGTCTGCTAATTTGGAATCATGAAAAAAGTAAGTGCGCTAAAATCAAATTTAAATTTTTTGGTTTGGGAATAGTTTTATGGTTATATAGACTTAATTACATTGGTCATAAAACTCAGCAAAAAAATGTTTCATGAATTGCTTTAATGACAGTAAAAGTCTTGTTTAAAAAATCTAATGGTGATTCTTAAATAAAAAAAAATAATCTTTAGGAACACTAAGTGTTTTTGTCTCATAGATTCAAAAACCACTGCATTTTTTATTACTGTTCTTCTTACCTGAGCAGAGCAATAACTAACCAGAAAGAATTAGAGTCATTAGTAAAAACTTGATTCATGATAAGCCAGTCCTCCTTCCGATTAATTAGTGCTGCGTTTGTTCTTCTTTATGGTTTTCTTTAGCCCCCTTAATACTTCAGATTACCAAAATAAACAAGTAGAAACAGAATAGTGTTTCATCTGTATGGTGGTTACTGTGAAATCTATCAAGAGAAACTTAAGGTCACTCTCTTCTATAGAAAAATTGTTAAGGAGTATAACACCACATTGGGGAAAAAAATATCAGGACTTAAACATATCCAAATGGGTATTAGCTTTTTCAAAGTAGAGCTATAGGTTTAATCAAATGAAAATGATCCATTAAACAAAATATTTTGAGTCTTCTCTTTTGGAATTGTCCTCACAGCCTAGTCCACGCTCTTTCGATTGTCCTTATTGATACAAGTCTTTACCTGAGAGAATTTAATTTTGGGAGGTATAGCTTAAAGTTACTTGAAACCAAGTTTAATGGACAATCAGGACAAATAATATGTGGTCTTTTTGTTTTTGTTTTAAAGTATCTCACAGTGAAGTAATAAGCCTGATTTTTTTTTAATGAATTTGTAAACTGATTTTGAACATTTTGAACAAGAATTTATTTCTGGAACATTTGTCAAATAATTAATCCTATTACTTTAGAGGTATGATTCATAGACTTTATAAAATATGTTGGTACTTAATGTTAGTGATATAAATTTTCTTGAGATTTATTTACATTCTACCTTGTAAGTTAAAAACATATGTTTGGGGGAAGTCAGCATATTGGGCAAATGCAAACAAGCAATATAATATGAAGCCAAGAATGAAGTCAGAATACAAAGTTCATGTTCAGAGGGTCTCTACAGTTGCTCAAAGTAGGTCACGGATTTGGCACGGTCTTTCTAGAAAACTGGGAACCCTAATTAATTACATGAATCATACTGTTCATGAGACAAAACACATTAGTTGCTCGGAAGGATAACTATTTTTGGTATTGAAATCAAAGGACAAAATTTCTCATGATCCTTACAAAGAGGGCACTATAATAAAACATACCTGAAACTTGAATAACACATGGATCCCTTTAAAGGGGAAATTTTTTTTTCAGACCCCAACAATCCAAGTGTCTATAGACTCCACTAAGAAACTGAAGTCTTAGTCTTTGAAAATGTGTCAGTTGTGAATTATTACTGCAAACCCTGTTTTATTTTTGTAAATATTAAAAGATTAAATTATTATCAAAATGAAAATATAAAAGTTAAACATTGTCTAGAACTTATGGATTCCTGATTTCAATTAGATTTTGGACTCTTTTATAAAACAGTATGTAATGGAATGAAAAATATCCCCAGTAATTTTTACAGTATTTGGATTTCATGGAGCTGTTTCTCATAATACAGCACAGTGTAAGTTAATGGCCTGAGGCCAGAGAATGACTGCATTGAAGTAAATCTGTGGAGAGTATCAAACAAGTTCTATTCGTATGCAGACTGTTAATCCTTGAGGCGGTTCTCCATAAGTATTGTTTCAGTTGACCTTTTCATAAGTATAAAGCAGCACTGTGTTTGAGGTTCACTTTTGCTTGACAAGTATCTGGAGAGCTTTTATAATGTATCTCCCCTAAATGGAGAACTATGACAATCAGCTGAGCCACAGGGTAGAATTGATACCCTCTTTTGACAGCTGAGTGGCTTCAAAAGGATGCATGCCTACATAGAAGACATTCCCCTCCACAGGGCCAGGGATCCAGCTAGGCTAATTATCCCTCAGGAAGCAATATCATATTTTCTCTAGCATGCAAATGAAAAGGAGATGAGAGCCACAGAGCTCTGGGTCATACAGCCTGGCAATAATTTCTGTAACTTAGAAATAATGTAAAGCAAGTCATGATAAATTTCCACCCTGGCAACCTTTTTTTAAAACATCATAACTTAATATTACACCCACTAAGTAAACTGGTTATGAACTGTAGATGGCTTATCTGAAGCAACTGTTAATCATCAGACAGTTAAATGTTGGACAGTGACTAAATTTAGAATACCTGTTTTGAAGCCCTTCTTGTTGGACGTAATTAGACCTCAGCTCTAGTTGTCTATGAAGTCCCTGTCTAGGAGGTAATAATAAAACCATGTCATCTGCATACGATGCTTACCTCCTTGTATTCTCTGTGTTGGCAGGGTGGGGGTGTAATAAAGGGAGAAGGTGGGTGCTCTTAACATCTGATTCACCCAAAAGTGGTGTCAAGTCTTTAAGGTACAAGTTAAAAAGAACGTTGTCTAAAACTCATTTCTACTGTATACTTCATTGGAAACTATTTGAGTTCTCAACAGACTGTCTCAACTGTTCATCTCTCCTGACACTGTTCCGTGCATGTTTGTTAGAAGCATCAATAGCTGCAGCTGTTGATAAAGTTAATGAAGCTAGTCCATAGCTAGGAACTGTCTCGAGTCAGAAGTCAAGCTGAGCTCATAAAGTGTATATAACTCCTTTCATGTCACTCATAACAGATTCCTCCACCAGGAGATAATAGGTGTAACAGTGGTCAGTGGTCGAATGGCAGAGACCACCAGGTCCTCGTAGAGAACCTGATCACGCCAGCCCGAGATTGCTGAGTCTTAGATAGAATATTGTGCTGTGTTTATGTAAATTAACTTCGTATGGCAGTCTAAACAAATGAACTAAATTTCCTACTTACAGTATGGGTGAGCCCTACAGACATGATGAGTTGAATAAGTATTATGTGATACCACTTATATAATGTTTAAAACATAAAATGTATTTTGTTTATAGGTGTATATATATAGTAAAAGTAAAAAGTCATGGGAGGGAAGGATACGCATCAGTTTTAGGATGCTGAAAATGCCCCTGGGGAAGAAGAGAGGACAATAAGGTTATACAAGAGTACCTTCTAGCTATAATTTTAAAACAATATGGTCAAAAATGGATTTTTATTAATTCTAGGTATTAGGCATATGTGTGTTCACCATATTATTCTCTATATTTTCCTGAATATTTGAAATATTTTATAATTGTAAACTATCAGTAAATTATAGCACAATGTGGTAAGTGTAGCAATGGAAGCAATAAAATATGTGTAAATTACATAAAGTAATGATCAACTGTATTGGAAGAAGGAAAGCTGGACGTGTAAGTCTTCCTCAGGGAGAGGACATCTGAGCTGGATTTTGAAAGATGAATGGGAATTTGCCCAAAATCAGTGTATCTACTTACACATAAAAAACAAGAACCCGTTGCCATCGAGTCGATTCCAACTCATAGCGACCCTGTAGGACAGAGTAGAACTGCCCCATAAGGTTTCCAAGGAGCAGCTGGTGGACTGGAACTGCCGACCTTTCGGTTAGCAGCCAGGCTCTTAACCACTGCGCCACCAGGCTCCTGCTTACACACAGAGGGAAACTATAGCATACACGATGGGGCAGTTGGGGACGACAGGGAATGAAGGCAGAGAAGGCTGAACATACTTAAAGGCCAGGTCACGGAGGGCTTTGCCGCTCCCAGTCAGGAGCACGGGTTTTCTCCTGAGGCACTGGGGAGCTCATGAAGGGTTTGAAGCAGTACAGTGATTTGAGATGACGCTTGGATTTTAATGAAAGATCACTTTTGCTAGAGTGTGGAAGAGAGTGCTTGTTACATAAGATGAAATTAAGCAGGCTATTTAATGCATTTAGTGTTTTCTAAAGAAAAATTAGAAATAATCAAATTGTCCATAAACAGGAGAATGGTTAATTTAATTATGCCATACCTATATAATAGAATACTATGCAGCCATTGAAGTTGGCATGGAATATAAAAGAAAAAACCAAATCCATTGCCATTGAGTCAATTCCAACTCATAGCGACCTTATAGGACAGAGTAGAACTGCCCCATAGGGTTTCCAAGGAGCGGCTGGTAGATTCGAACTGCCATCCTTTTGGTTAGCAGCCGAGCTTTTAACCACTACATCACCAGGGCTCTGGCATGGAATATATCCATGGTTTATTTTTCAACATATTATTTTAAAATTTTTATCATATATAAAATTATGAAGAATTTTTACAGTTACCACCATATACCTACAACCAGGATTCTGCCATTTACATTTTATAATCTTGCTCTATCACGTATCTATCCATTTTTCCATTCGTGATGTTTTTTAAGGGAAATACTCATGTCTCAAAGCAGCATTTTGGTTTGATTTTTAAGAATGTATGTGTCTGTGTATACATAGAAAAGCAATCTGAGAAGGTGTATACAGAATTAACATCGGTTATACTTGACTTAGAGTGCCTGGGTGGCGCAGACAGTTCACATGCTTGGCTCCTACAATTGGGGTTTCAAGTCCACCCAGAGATGCCTCGGAAGAAAGGCCTGGCAGTCTACTTCCGAAAATTCAACCACTGAAAACCCTCTGGAACACAGTTCTACTCTGACACACCTTGGGTTGCAATGAGTCAGATTCCACTTGAAAGCAACTGGCTTCTGGCATTTAGCTTATCGGTGATTTTTATTTCTTTCTTTATATGTTTTTGTATTGTCTGAATCTTTTACTATGAGCATGTATTATTATAATATAACCTACATTTAAAACTACATTAAACTTAAACCAAAAATATCTCCTGAAGTCTTCTTAAAACCAAACAGTAGTTTAACTTAAATAGTAAAGAATGTCTGCCTTGAGCGTTATGCTCTTTTAAGAACTATATGGGGTCAAATTGATAAAAGCAACTGGAAAGATTAGATAGGAACCTTGGGGGTAGTGAGTTTATTTTAATGGGGGAGGAACAACTCAGAAAAGGAGGGTGAGAATCGTTGCACAACTCGAAGAATGTAATCAGTGTCACCGAATTCTACATGTAGAAACTGTTGAATTGGTATGTGTTTTGCTGTATATATTCACAATGACAACCGTAAGATAAACTATAAAACAAAACCAAGAACTACATTAAAGCTCTTTTCCTTTAGTGTGAAAAAGAATGGATACAATTTGATTTGAAATGAAACAAGTTAATTTTTTTTCTTTTTTTCTTCAGATAATGATGAATAATCCTGTCTCAGAGAGTACTCCTTAAACCTCACCTGTATGAAAGCATTTGAATTCAGCTTATCACAATAACAAGCTTTACTGGGAAACGTAGCAATTATTTATATCTAAGGAATATCAGATTTAACAGGGGCCTGCTGATTGCATGAAAAAGATGGAGAAACATGCCATTTTCAATTAAGAATCTAGTATTTTATCTATTTTATTTTGTTCAGTGAGTTCTGTGGTTACCTCCTATAGAACAGATACTTTGTTAAGTCATCCAACCAAAGCTTAAGAAACACTGACCCAGAAATGGACTTAATGATTTTAAAGAAGATTTACCGTGCCGTAAGGTCATCTTGACTTTGAGGAAATGTCTGTAGGTTGTAAGAATTGCCTATGTCATCAAAGACCTGCCTGAAGGATTTTCATTTAAGGATTTAACCATGACCTTTTTTCTGTCTAGTACATGTTTTCATCCTGGCGAGCAAGTCTACATTAAATAACCTTGTCAAGGGCTCTATTTAAATCTTTACAATTTTGAGGATGGAGTTTTAAGCCTTAAAATTTATATAATCAGTCCTTTTTCAACCAGCCTATCTCCTAAACTAGCTCAGTGCACACGGGCTATGGGAACAGTCTTTGAAATCATTGAAAGATCTGATTATGAAGGAATCGCAAAACTGTATATCCTGATATTTAAAAAGTTGGTTAATTACTTCTCTTTCTATTTAAGGACCAGAACCAGGAATATTATATCTAAAAATTAGTCTGTTAATTTTAACATTGACCAAGCGTGTAGCATAAAGTTGCCTGTTTGGTTTTTAACTTCATTTCATGCACGTGCTTCAAGGACACTATGAAGTTAGAAAGGAGAAAGAATGTTTATTTTGACACGGTGACAGTTTCGGTAAGTAGAATCTCAAAGGGGAGAATGTTTGCCTCGTTTACTCATTGTGAGAGGATTTAGTTAGGTCCTTAGGATGATGGCCATACAGCTTCAGTTGCAGTAGTCCAAGTATTACATGGTTTCATTAGGTATTGTCTCAAGTCCAGGTGCTTTTAGTAATGAGAGCTGAATTTTGAACCTCTGAGTACAAAGCAGCCAGGTTGGCACAATCTAGAATTTGAAAAATAAAATCGTATCTTGCAGCACTATCGGTACTATGTTGAAGTTGTTACGTATATTATCTCTAACATCCAAAACTAAATACTTGATTTTTATACATTTGTTTATTTTATGATATTACTATTAAATTTTTATTATCTCTCTGAAGTATAACTATTGATCGTTTTGTGTTTATTGACCCTATTCTCAGTAGATGCTTGCCTCAGTGCTTTTACAGAGCTGGGAACACTTTCTTTTTTGCCTGTTCTGTAGTATATTGATTAAGACTCTCTGCCTGTCCTCCTAATACAATGTTGTTCTATAGCTGAGTATTTTAGTTCTTTTTTCCTAATGGAAGAATATTTGCATTCTGCACCTTAACTCTCTACAATCCTAAATGCTGGGAATGATTGTTTTTTGTTAATTTATAAATTAAAATAGAGTCCTTATTTCCATTTTAAAAATTACAACTGTTAGAAAAGCAAATAAAGGTATAACACATTAGAAAAAATGTTTTAGCCATATTTCAAAAAATGTCATATATACTGTAATAGGGATGACAAATGGGATTTGTGCCATTTCCAGTCAATTGGTAGTAAGTGGTTCTGGAGTGTTGTTATAGAAAAGTTGTCTATGCCAGTGGGGAAGAGAGCTATTATCATTCAAAAAGGTCTATTATAGGCGTTGGAGATGAAGTATGGAAACAGCTATAGATTCACAGAAAGTTAGAGCTAGAAAGGGCTATCGGGATAATCTGTTCTTATCCCCCATTTAACAGACAAGAACAGTGAGTTGTAAAATGAACTAAGTCACTTCTGTGTAAGGCCAGGGTTAGACCAATTCCCAAGTATTTACACTCTGCTATTAGCTACATATACTTTTTAGAATTTTTCTCTATGAGAGAGTGAGAGACTAGATTCAGTAGGAAAAAGTACATTTAGCATTAATGCATTAAGAATTCTACAGAGATTTTCTATTTCTGGGAATATTTTAATTAACCTATTTCCTATTTCTGGGAATATTCTACTTAATTCTAATTATTCTAATTAACCTCCCTGCTGAAAACAGTTTTAAAATGCTGGATAAAGTTATTTTTCCCCTCATAAATTAACACATACTCTACCCCTTATCACATTGTTGATGATGAATCCTTCAAGACCATGTGTGTTTTTGATATATACATATATGTTAAAAACACTCAAGAGGTAAAAAGATTATGAACTACAAGGCCACAACTTTGGAGAAAGCCTCAACCCAGAGAGATAAGTAGAATATTGGAGAGAAAAAAGCCACTTTTGACCTGAGAGAGTTTCTGATACCTCACCTTTGGGCTTTGGTATAGTGGGCTCATTGGACAAATGGAGCTAGAGGCAATGCCAATCGCCCATTGAAGATGGGGAAAACCTATATTAAGGTAAGACCCCAAAAGGTTACATGCCCAAATAAGGGAGAACCAGAACTAAAACCCAACCCCAACCTCAAGGACTGTTGAAATGGAAAAGAAAGGTAAAACAAATCCCTAAGAAGTTGTGGCCACAGACAAACCCTCAAGTGGTTTTGTACCTTGAGCGGCCGAAACCAAGGTGGGCCGGGGAACTTCTGGCTTGAGCGTAATTTGAGGTGAACTTCACCTTGTAGTGCCCCCATGAACCTAGCAGAAGCCATTTCAGTGCCCGTCTAAAGGAGGGCACATTTATTCTGTGTCTTGAAAATCACCCACGCATAAATTTTCAAGAGCAATGCTGGGCACAGAGTCACAGATAAATAGTACACGAGAAATCAAGACAATATGATTGGAAGACAGCAGTAACAGGACCCACGCAGGCTTTAGATACTGGGATTCTCAGAAAGATAAAACGACTATGCTTACTGTGTTTAAAGATGATAAGCAAACTTGGAAATATTTGTACAAAGAACTAAAAAGTGATACAGTAGATTTGAAGATAAACCAGTAGAATCCATATACATGAAAAACACAATGACCAAAATTTTAAAACTCAGTGGGCATGCTTGGCAGCAAATTGTATGTAGCAGAAGAAAGAACTGAAGAAATTTTCCATAATGCATCAGAGAGAGAGATATAAATGGAAAATATTGAAGAGAAGGTAAGGGGAATAATAGATTCAGTTAGAAGGTCTAATTGTGTTTCATTGGAGTCCCAGAAGGAAAAGAAAGAAAGAATGGGTAAAGTCACTTGAAGAGATGAAAGGCTGAGAATTTTTCAAAACTTTGGGAAAACATTAGATTGAAGAAGCCTAGTGAACCTCAAGAAAAGTAAAAGAAATGCTCACCTAGTCTCTTCAGAGTAACTGTGGAAAATCAAAGACAAAAAAAAAATCTTAAAAGAGGTCGCAGATAAAAAGGCATGTTACCTTCAAAGGAATGTGAGAAAGACTAACAGCTGGCTTTTAGCAGTAGTGGTGGAAGCCAAAGACTGTAATCACAGCCTCAATGGGCAGAAAAAATAACTGTCATCCCAGGATTGTATGCCTACCAAAAATGCGTTTAAATTGTCCAAGCGTACTGCATAGAAACATCACAAGGAGGTGAAAGCAGCTGTAATTCACAGAGCAGAGTACCAGAAAGGAGAGATCCGTACAAGAGAGTGCTTCAGAGATCTGCAGATCTCTTGTGTCTTCAGCCAAATAATGGCCAGTGCATCATGTGAGGAAATTACCCAAGCGTGGGGCAAGAACAACTAGAAAGGAGCACATGGAATAATCCCTGAAATGTAACACATGGCCAGGAATAATTTGAATTTTCACCAGCCTGAGTGGGAAGATCTAGCATGTAGGGCATAGGGTACATAAAGGCTTTGCCTAAGTGGTGGAGCCAGATTACCCCTAGATAAAGGTTATTGTGTTCCTGTTCAGCAAAGCTCAAAAACAAGCCTTGAAAGAATCATTGTCTTTTTTGAGAACTTAACAGAGCTCAAAAGTATTTAAGGAAATTCCCAAAATGTCAGCACTCAACAAAGTAAAATTCACAATAGCTGGCACCCAGTCAAAAATTACTAGGCATTCAAAGAAGCAGGAAAATTTGGTTTATATTTGACAGGAAATCTGTTAATGGGAACAATGCAGAAATTATACAAATAATGTAATTAGTAGTCAAGGATATTAAAACAGCTATTATAAACACACTTCATACATTTAAAAGGGAAGAAGAAAGTGTGAGTATGAAGAAGAAGCATGGCAGTTTTATATACACAAGTTGTGTGTGTGTGTGTGTATGTAGATAGATGTTGTTAGTTGCTGTTGAGTCAATTCCAACTTACGGCAACCCCACGTGTGCAGAGTAGAACTGCTTCATAGGGTTTTCAAGGCTGTGACCTTTCCGAAGCAGATCACCAGGACTGTCTTCCAAGGCATCTGGGTGGGTTCGAACTGCCAACCTTTTGGCAAGTAGTTGAGCGCTTAACTCCTGGCACCACCCAGGATCTCCAGATAGATAGAGACAATAGAAATTCTAGGGAAGAAAAACTACTTCTCTAACGGTATATTAACTGCTCAGAAGAAAACAGTAGTGAACTAGAGCCAAATGACATTTATAAAACACCCCAATGAAAACAATAGACTACATTCTTTTCAGGTGCACAATGCTTCATTTACCAAAACAGACCATATTTTGGACCATAGAAGTATATCAAATGTTAAAGAATTCAGATCATACAGAGTATGCTTTCTGACCACAATGGAGTTAAATAAGAAATCCATGTTTTAAAAAAAAGAACTAGAATATCCACAAATATTTGGAAACTTAAACACGAAATAACTCATGGATCAAAGAACAACAAATCACAGCCAAAATTAGCAAATATTTTGAACTTAATGAAAATTAAAACAGAGTATGTCTGCATTTGTGGGATGTGGCTTAGAGCTTAGAATGAAATTTGTATCATTAAAGTCCCATAAAAGAAGCAATTCAATGATTTAAACATCTACCTTACTAAACCTGGGGGAAAAATGAGGAAATTAAACCCAAAGTAAGCAGAAAAGAAGAAATGATAAAGTAGGCACAGATATCAATAAAATAGTAAAAAAAAAAAAAAAAAAGAAAAAAATGAAATCAGAACTTAGTTTTTTGAGAAGTACAATAAAATTGAGAATTCTCTAGACAGACTGAAAAATAGAGAAGACATAAATTAGAAATATCATGAATGAGATAGGGCACATTAGATGAATAAAAAGGAATATTTTGAGCAAATAATGTCAATATATTTGACAACTTAGAAAAATTGGACAAATTTCCTGAAAGACAAAAACTACTAAAGCTCACAAAGACAGAAAAATCTGAATAGCTCTATACATAATGAAGAAATTGAACTTACAGTTAAAAACCATCCCACAGACAAACCTTTGGGCCCAAATGGCTTTAATGATGAACTCTACCCAACATTTCTGGGAGAAATAGTACCAATTCTATACAAGCTGTTCCAAAATAGAGTGGAGGGGCCATTTTCCAACTTACTCTGTAAGTACAGCACTACCTTTTTCCCCAAACCAAAAACAGAGGGAGGATTTTAAGGAAAGAGAACTACAGACTCGGACACCTTATGAATATTAATAAAAAATTCTTACAAATTTTAGCCAATCAATCCCAACAATATGCAAAAAGGATAACATATTAACCAAGTGGAGTATATGCCAGGAATGCAAGATTGTCTTAACATTTGAAAATCAATTTAATTCACCACATTAAAACCAGAATCCTGTTGTCATTGAGTCGATTCTGACTCATAGCAACCCCATAGGACAGGGCAGAACTGCCCCATAGGATTCCCAAGGCTATAATCTTTATGGAAGCAGACTGCCATATCTTTCTCCTGTACACCAGCTGGTGGGTTTGAACCACTGCCCTTTCAGTTAACAGCCGAGCGCCTAACCACTGTGACACCAGGGCTCCCTAATTCACCACATTAGCAGTCTAAACAATAAAAACCATATAATCATCTCAGTCAATGCAGAAAAAGTTTTTTCAAGAAAGAAACATTCAGCAAACTAGGAACAGAGGACTGTATCAATGTGATAAAGGTCATTTATGAAAAACCTACATCTAACATAATGATGAAAACAAAGTCTTCACCATAAAATTGGGAAAGGAACACAGATTTCTGCTCTTACTACTTCTTTTACTTCGAACTGGCAGTCCTAGGCATTGCAGTAATACAACAAAAGGAATAAATAAATGTCTACAGTTTTGCTATAGATTGAATTGTGTCCCCCAAGAATGTGTTGTAAATCCTAACCCCTAAACCTGTTGTTATAATCCCATTTGGGAATGGGTTTTCTTTGTTATGTTAATGAGACGGTATCAGTTTAGGGTGTGTCTTAAGTCAATGTCTTTAGAGATATAAAAGAAATTAAACAAGCAGGGAAGCAGGCAGAGATGACAGAAGATAGATGCCAAGCCATACGAGATCTCCAAGGAACCAGGAAACAGAAGCTGAAGAGACAAGGACCTTCCCCCAGAGCTAACAGAGAGAGAAAGCCTTCCCCTAGAGTCGATGCCCTGAATTCAGACTTCTAGCCTCCTAAACTGTGAGAAAATAAATTTCTGTTAAAGCCATCCACTTGTAGTATTTCTGTTACAGCAGTGCTGGATAATAAAGACAAGTTTGAAATAAAAAGTAAAAACTATATTCACAAATGACATTGTCTATGTAGAAATCCTAAGAAAACTACAGAAATACTACAAGAAGTAAAAGCAACTCTAGTGAGGTTGCAGAATACAAGATCAATATTAAGAGTCAATTTCATGATAAAAGCACTCAGAAAACTAGGAATAGCAGGGAACTTCCTCAGCATGATAAAGGAAAGTTAAAAAAAAAAAAAAAAAAAAACAACCCATGGCTAACATCACATTCAGTGGTTAAAGACTGAAAGCTTTCCCCCTAAAATCAGGAACAAGGTAAGAATGCCTGCTGTTCAACATTGTACTGGAAGTTCTACCCAGAGGAATTAGACAAGAAAAAGAAATAAATGGCAACCAAGCTGGAAAGGAAGAAGTAAAACTATCTCTGTTTGCAGATGATATGATCTGTTGTTAGTTGCTGTTGAGTCAGCTCCAACTCATAGCAACCTTATGTATGTATAAGTCTTCGTTTTCAGCAAGCAAAATTATGTCATCTGCATATTGCAGGTTGTTAATAAGTCTTCCTCCAATGCTGATGCCACATCCTTCTTCATATTATCCAGCTTCTCAAATTATTTGTTCAGCATACAGATTGAATAAGTAAGGTGAAAGGATTCAACCCTGATGCACAGTATTCCCTTGTTCTGTTTGAATGACTTCCTCTCAATCCATGTTCAGGTTCCATGTGAGCACAATTAAGTCTTCTGGAATTCCCATTCTTTGTAATCTCAGCCATGAGTTTTTATGATGCACACAGTTGAATGCCTTCACATAGTTGATAAAACACATGTAAACATCTTTCTGGTATTCTCTGCTTTTGGCTAAGATCCATCTGACATCATCCCTCATTCCACATCTTCTTCATCCATGGCCCTATATATAGAAAATCCCAAAAACTCCACAAGAAAGCCACTAGAGTTAATAAATTCAACAAAGTTACAGTATAAAACAATTAGTTGTGTTTCTCTACACCAACAATGACAATTAAAAGAAAATTTAAAAGTCAATTCCAATTACAATAGCATCAAAAGAATAAAATACCTAGGAATAAATTTAAGCAAGGAGGTGAAAAACCTGTACACTGAAAAGTCCAAAACATTGCTGAAAGAAATTAAAGAAGGCCTAAATAAATGGAAAGACATCTCTTGTTCATGGATTGAAAAACTTAATACTGTAAAGCCATTAGTACTTCCCAAAGTGATCTGCAGATTTGAATAGACATTTATATCCAAAGAGCCAACACGCACATGCAAAGATGCGCAACATCACTGGTCGTTAGAGAAATGCAAATCAAAACCACAATGAGATATCACTGCATGCCTACTATAATGGGTATAAAAAACAAACACAGAAAATAATAAATGTCGGCAAGGATGTGGACGAATTGGAACCCTCATTCATTGCTGGAGGAATGTAAAATGGTGCCGCTAACTGTGGAAAATAGTCTAGCAGTCTTCAAACAGTTAAATATAGAATTACCATATAACCCAGTGTCACGGTTTGAATTATGTCCCCCCCAAAAATGTGTGTATCAGTTTGGCTGGGCCATGATTCCCAGAATTGGGTGGTTGGCCTCCATTTTGTGATTGTAATTTTATGTTAAAGAGGATTAGGGTGGGATTGTAACACCACCTTTACCCAGGTCACATCCCTGATCCAGTGTAAAGGGAGTTTCCCTAAGGTGTGGCCTGCACAACCTTTTACCATACAAGAGATAAAAGGAAAGGGAAGCAAGCAGAGAATTGGGGACCTCATATCACCAAGAAAGAAGCACCAGGAGCAGAGCGCATCTTTGGACCCAAGGTTCCTGCACAGAGAAGCTCCTAGTCTGGGGAAAGACTGATGATGACGAGCACCTTCCTCCAGAGCCAACAGAGAGAGAAAGCCTTCCCCTGGAGCTGACGTCCTGAATGTGGACTTCTAGCCTACTAGACTGTGAGAAAATAAATTTCTGTTTGTGAAAGCCATCCACTTGTGGTATTTCTGTTATAGCAGCACTAGATGACTAAGATACCCAGCAATTCCGCTTCTATGTATACACCCACTTCTCACTTATCACCATGGTTAGCTTCCAAAGACAGGTCGTTACATGAAATTGGCATTATGCAAAAATGAAGGATGACCATATCATATCACAAAATATGATATGGGACACATATGTCCTTCTGGACACAAGAGGCAGAAAATATAGGTGGGTGCTTGTCTTAGGCTGGGTTCTCTAGAGAAGCAAAACCAGTAAAGTGTATAAATATATATATAGAGAGAGATTTATATCAAGGAAACAGCTCAAGTGATTGTAGACGCTAGAACGTCCCAA
The DNA here is from genome assembly GCF_000243295.1 of Trichechus manatus latirostris. Classification (NCBI taxonomy): domain Eukaryota; kingdom Metazoa; phylum Chordata; class Mammalia; order Sirenia; family Trichechidae; genus Trichechus; species Trichechus manatus. The sequence goes on from NW_004444156.1 coordinate 1,916,296, forward strand.
GTCACGAAGCTGCAGAAGCTGGCAAGACCAAGATTGGCAGGTCGGAGAGCAGGGCTCCTCTCACAGGCTGTGCAGGTCGACAAATCCCAAGTTCAGCAGATAAGCTGACAGCTCAAGTCCCGAGAACCGGAGATGAGATGACAGGAGGCAGCCGCAGGATCCAGAGAGAGCAAAAAGCCAGAATGTCTGCTTATATTCAGATGCAAGGCCACACCCCCAAGGAGACTTCCTTTCATCTAATTGGCTACTCACAGTATATTCATTCATGGGGGTGATCACATTAAAACACTGAGAATCATGGCCCAGCCAAGTTGACACACAATCTTTAACCATCACAGTGCAGTATGTCCCACTGGTCATGAAAATGTTACTGCCAGACGCACGTCAGTGATGCGCAGTTGGATAGTAGATTTTTTACTCTTGTTGTAAATGCAAAATGTTGGATAGTGAGATAATCGGTAAGTGAGGAGTAGAAGTATACCCAAACGAATTGAAAACGGATTCACACAGATCATTTTTTGCCAATATTCATTGGAGAATCATTAATAATAATCAAAAGATAGAAACAACCCAAGTGTCGATTAACAGATGAGTGGATGAACAAAATGTGGTATATACATGCAATGGGATATTATTAAGCCACATAAAGGAATGAAGTTATGGTACATGCTAGGGCATGGATGAACCCTGAAAATGTAATGCTGAGTGAAATAAGCCAGATCCAAGGGGACAAATATAATATGATTTCACTTTTATGAAATATCTAGAATAGGCAAATTCACAGAGACAGAAAGTAGATTAGAGGTTGGAGGGAGGAGGTAATAGAGAGTTTCTGCTTAACAGTTACAATTTCTGTTTACAGTAATGAAAAAGTTTTAGAAATAGTGGTAATAGTTGCACAGCATCGTGAATGAATTTAATGCCATTTAAGAATGGTTAAAATGGCAAACTTTTTGTTATCAATATTTTGTTGTTAGGTGCCATAAAATCAGTTTCGAATCATAGCAACGCTACGTGTTGTGTTGTTAGGTGCCATCAAGTCAATTTTGACTCATAGTGACCCTATGTACGACAGAATGAAACACTGCCCAGTCCTGCGCCATCCTCACAATCCTTGCTATGTTTGAACCCATTGTTGCAGCCACTGTGTCAGTCCATCTAGTTGAGGGTCCTCCTCTTTTTTGCTGACCCTCTACATTACCAAGCATGATGTCCTTCTCCAAGAACTCGTCCCTCATGATAACATGTCCAAAGTACGTGAGGCAATGTCTCACCATCTTCGCTTCCAAGGAGTACTCTGGCTGTACTTCTTCCAAAACAGACTTGTTCGTTCTTCTGGCAGTCCATATATTCAGTATTCTTTGCCAACACTATAATTCAAAGACATCAATTCTTCAGTCTTCCTTATTCATTGTCTAGCTTTCACATGTGTATGAGACGATTGAAAATACCATGGCTTGGGTCAGGCACACCGTAGTCCTCAAAGTGACACCTTTGCTCTTCAACACTTAAGTCTTTTGCAGCAGATTCCCCCAATGCAATATGTCGTTTAGTTTCTTGACTGCTGCTTCCGTGGGTGTTGATTGTGGATACAAGTAAAATGAAATCCATGACGACTTCAATCTTTTCTCCGTTTATCATGATGTTGCTTATTGGTCCAGTTGGGGGATTTTTGTTTTCTTTGTGTTGAGGTGTAATCCACACTAAAGGCTGTGGTCGTTGATCTTCATCAGTAAGTGCTTCAAGTCCTCTTCACTTTCAGCAAGAAAGCTTGTGTATTACAGGTTGTTATTATCTGTATATTACAGGTTGTTAATGAGTCTTCCTCCAGTCCTGATGCTGTGTTCTTCTTCACATAGTCCAGCTTCTTGGATTATTTGCTAAACATACATATTGAATAAGTATAGTGAAATATTACAACCCTGACGCACACCTTTCCTGATTTTAACCATGCAGTATCCCCTAGTCCTGTTCGAACAACTGCTTCTTGGTCTATATACAGGTTCTGCATGAGCACAATTAAGTGTTCTGGAATTCCCATTCTTTGCGATGTTATTCATAATTTGTTATGATCCACACAGTTGAATGCCTTTGCATAGTCAATAAAACACAGGTAAACATCTTCCCGGTATTCTCTGCTTTCAGCCAAAAGCCACCTGACATCCGTAATGACATCCCTCCTTCCACGGCCTCTGATGAATCTGGCTTGAATTTCTGGCACTTCCCTGTCAGTGTAGTACTACAACCGCTTTTGAATGATCTTCAGCAAAATTTTACTTGTGTGTGATATTAATGATATTGTTTGAGAATTTCCTCATTGTGTTGGATCTCCTTTCTTTCGAATGGGCACAAGTATGGACCTCTTCCAATCCTTTGGCCAGGTAGCTTTCTTACAAATTTCTTGGCACAGACAGACAAGTGAACGCTTCCAGCATTGCAGCCGTTTGTTGAAACATCTCAAGTGGTATTCTGTCAATTCCTGGAGCTTTGTTTTTCGCCCGTGCCTTCAGTGCAGCTTGTACTTCTTCCTCGAGTACCATCGGTTCTTGGTTATATGCTACCTCCTGAAGTCATTGAACGTCGACCAGTTGTTTTTGGTACAGTGACTCAGCATATTCCTTGCATCTTCTTTTATGCTTTCTGTGTCGTTCAATTTTTTGCCCACAGAATCCTTCAGTATTGCCACTTGAGACTTAAATTTTTTTCTTTGGTTCTTTCAACTTGAGAAATGCCAAGCATGTTCTTCCCTTTTGTTTTTCTAACTCCAGGCCTTTACATATTTCATTGAAATACTTTACTTTGTCTTCTTGAACTGCCCTTTGAAATCTTCTGTCCAGCTCTTTTACTGTATCATTTCTTCCATTCACTTTAACTACTACTCTACGTTCAAGAGCAAGTTCCAGAGTCTTTTCTGACATCCATTTTGGACTTTTCTTTCTTTCCTGTCTTTTTAATGACCTTTCACTGTCTTCATGTATGATGTCCTCAGTGTCATCCCACAACTTGTCTGGTCTTCAGTCATTAGAGTTAAATGCATCAAATCTATTCTCAAGTTGGCCACTAAATTCAGATGGGATATATTTAAGGTTGTACTTTGGTTCTCAGAAACCAAAAATGAAAAATCCATCGCCATCGAGTCGATTCCAACTCATAGCCACCCTACAGGACAGATTAGAACTGCCTCATAGGGTTTCCAAGGAGTGCCTGGTGGATTCGAACTGCTGACCTTTTTGTTAGCAGCCATAGCTCTTAACCACTATGCCACCATGGTTTGTTTAAATTTTCTTCAGCTTCAACTTGAACTTACATATGAGCAATTGATGATCTGTTTCACAGTCAGTCCCTAGCCTTGTTCTGACTGATGCTATTGAGCGTCTCCATTGTCTCTTTCCACAGATGTGGTCGATTTGATTCCTGTGTATTCTGTGCGGCAAGGTCCATGTGTATAGTTGTTGTTGAAGAAAGGTGTTTCTGATCAAAAAGTCATTGGTCTTGTGAAATTCTGTCATGCAATCTCCTATGTCATTTCTATCTCCAAGGCCGTATTTTCCAACTACTGATCCTTCTTTGTTTCTAACTTTTGCATTCCAATTACCAGTAATTATCAATGCATCTTGATAGCATGTTTGGTCAATTTTAGACTGCAGAAGTTGGTAAAAATCTTCAATTATTCATCTTTGGCGTTAGTAGTTGGTGCATAAATGTGAATACTAGTCCTATTAACTGGTCTTGTAGGCATATGGGTATTATTCTATCACTGACAGCATTGTACTTCAAGATAGATCTTGAAATGTCACTTCACCAAAGAAGACATTCAGGCAGCCAACAGACACATGAGGAAATGCTCAAGATCACTAGCCATTAGACAAATGCAAATCAAAACTACAATGAGATACCATCTTACCCTGACATTACTGGCATGAAACAAAAAAATAACAAATGTGGGAGAGGCTGTGGGGAGCTTGTGCACTGCTGGTGGGAATGTAAAATGTAAGATATTGATGTTTATGCCTTCCATTTAATTTTTGACGACTTCCAAAATTGCAGCATAGAAGGGCAATATACAAAAATCAGTTTATGTATACTAACAGCAAACAATCATAAATACAAATCTCAAATATTTAAAGTCTATTTAAATAAAAATGTTGAGAAACTTAGAGATAAATCTGACAAACATGTGAGACAACTATACACTATAAAATACACAGTGTTGCTGAGAGAAATTAAGGACGACCTAAACACAAGGAGAGATATGCCATCTCTGCTCACTATTCCTATTTTTACTCAATATTATACTGGATAGCTTTGTGCAATAATGTAAGAAAAGTATAACTCATGAAAAGGAAGAAATAAAATTATCATTTATTGAGAATAACATGCACATAGAAAACCCAAAACTCTCAAATAAATTTTAGAGTTGATAAGTAAATTTAGTCAGGTTCCTAGATACAAATTCAATATGCAAAAATAAATATTTTTGTATCTCATCAACAAACAGATAGAAAATGAATTTTTTAAAACGGTATCGTTTAAAGCTAGCATAAAAAATATATGCATAGGAGGCAGGGCCAAGATGGTGGAGTAGTCATATGGCTTTCTATATCCCTGTTATAACAAAGACCTGAAAAAACAAGTGATTTGATTGTATATGAATATCTAGGAGCCCTGAACAAGGCAAAGTTGAGGAATCAGACTGAGTGGTGGCAGGGGAGAGAGACAGTTCAGAAACAGCAAGGAGTTCCCTGACCTGACCCGGTGGGAGCCGCAGCTCTTCAGCCCAGAGTGGCTCAGGGTGCGTAGTGAGGTGGACATACAGCTCCGCTTGCTTGCTTGCTTGCTTGGGAGGCAGTTTCCACATCGAGAGAGATCCAGCAGCAGAGATTCTGCTTGGACACTTGGAACCAGTGAAAAGGAGCACCCAAGTGGCTTAAGATAAGTACATGCATGTGGCCTTTCACGGGAATTTAAAAAACACACACATTTGGGAAATACCTCTTTCCTATTTACCTCCTTCCTCCCCTCTGCACTGGGTCCAGCCAGCTCCAGCGGTCTCTGAGTCCCCTGGGCCGGCAGTAAATCCCATAAGGTCCCCTGACCCATTCTTCTGGCCTTGGAGAGGGAACAAATTAACAAACGGGAAAAGATAAGCTACCGGCTCCCCTAAGCCAGGAACTCAGGGTTGGCACAGCTCCTTTGCCTAGGCACAAGCATAAGGGGTCTGCAGACTTTGAGTGCCTTCCACCCCTATATAGCCTTGTGTGGACCCATTTCAACAGTGTAAGCCCTCACTACTACAGTACAACAGGGTAAACACCTGAAGTCTAACTTCAACTGTTTCAGCTGTGAACTGGCAGATTTGTGACACTTGACACTGCTCTGCCCTTTAAGCAGGCACCTTACCTGTCCACATCCGGGGCTTCAGGACTGGTGGCTCCATCCATGGCACCTAGCCACCTGCTACAGGGCTCCAAGAAAAACTGGTGCCCCCCAATCCTTACACCCATCAGAGTAGGGTGCTCATAGTCTGGCTGCAAAACTCGTCTATCTGTTCACTTTAGGGAACAGGGACACGCTTTCCTTTCAGACACTCAGGGGCAGCTGTCAGCCCCCTGCCTTGCTTAGCAC
>NW_004444156.1:1928701-1935375 GCF_000243295.1 Trichechus manatus latirostris
CAAAAAACACTAAGCGTAAAGGAAAAGACAGGTAAATCCAAGTCCATCAAAGTTAAGAATTTTCCTTCCTTAAAAGACACCGTAATGAAAGTGAAAAGACAAGGCACCAAGTAGAAGATTTTGGCTAATATCCAGAATTTATAAATAAATTTATAAATAAAGCGCTCCTTCATTTCAGTAAGTAAAAAGACAGACATTCCAGTGGAAAAATGGGCAAAACAGTTGACTGTGCACTTAAGAATAGAGGAAATCGCAATGGCCAGTGAACATGTTATAAGATGGCAAGGAGTCCAAATTAAACCACAGTGTGGTACCAGTACACCCCCATCAAATTTCAGATTAGCAATAAATAGCCAGACAAATCCACCAACCGGAGCAAAAGAAACTTTTCTATCTTGTGTTGGGAGCACAGCTTGGTACAATCACTTTGAAAAACAATTTGACGTTATCTATCTGATAATGTTGAAGATATGTATATCTTATGACCCAGTAATTTCACTCCTGGGTGTATAGCCAGGAGTTGTGGGCACAGGTTCACTAGAATTCATGCACAAGAATGCTCATTGCAGCCTTGTTCTTAGGAGCCTCAAATGTCCGTCCACATTAAATGAACAACTAATGCATCATATATTCATACGAAGGAATATTACACAACGTTCCAAAGCATGAATGAATCTTCTAAGAACATTTTTTTAGCTGAAAGAAGCAAGATAACAAAGAAGACATCCAATAGGATTCCATTTATTCCGAATTTTAAGCAGATATTGTTTAAGAAAGCAATCAGAGGGGGTAAAATTATAGAGAAATGGAAGGAAGGAAGTTATAATAGAAGCTGAGAGGATGTATCAGGCGGGGACACATGGGCCAGGAGCAGGGTGGTAGCTTCTGGCCTGCCTGGACTGTCCTAGGCCAGTGATGTAGGAGGTGACTACGCAGGGTTTCTTCTGTAACCATTAGATAAACTAGACAGTATATTTCAGGCACTTTGTGTGCTCAATGTTTGTAAAAGGTGGATTCTACTATTTTGTTTGCTTTTTACTTTTTCTGTGTTTTATTATTTTATTTGTTACATTCCACAAAGCATTTGAGGCAGCTAATAAACAAGGACTATGGAAGAGAACACACAGATGAGGAAATTAAGGTAAATGGAGAATAGAATTGGAAGGGCAATATAGTGAGGAATAAATTTCACTTGCAAAAATCCATTACTGTATTAACCTGGGAAATTACTACAAGTAGGACAAAGTTCGATTTAAGGTTCCTAGTCAAAGCAAAGAAAAACACATGTTTTCTGCTATTATTAAATGAACATCATATTGTTGGAAGCACAGATTTCCTGCTATTGAGACTCAAGGGTTTTCACAGCAGTACAACTGTGTACTGTTGATAGTACCGTTAAGTGTTTCAGTATTTCTGAAACAATCATTTGTTAGCATTAAGTGCCATGCAGTATTGATAATCTTTGTTTAACTAATTCAATTTTGGGTAATACAGCCTTGAAAAACCAAACTCATTGCCGTCAAGGCAATTCCGACGCAATAGTGACCCTATAGGATGAGTAGAACTGCCCCCATAGGGTTTCCAAGCTTGTAACCTTTACAGAAACAGATTGCCACACATCTTTCTCCTGCTGTTGGGTTTGAACCACCAACCTTTTGGTTTGCAGCCAGGCACTTAACCACTGAGCCACCAGGGCTCGTTAATATAGCCTTAGGAAATATTTAAAAATGTGGGAATTCTACTACTTTAAAAGATTTTATAGTATACTATTACTAATTTGGAGTTCTTGAGTGACACAAAAGTTAAGCACTCGACTATTAACTGAAAGGTTGGCAGTTCAAGCCCACCCAGAGGCACTGTGGAAGAAAGGCCTGGCAATCTACTTCAAAAAGGTAACAGCCTTGAAAATCCTGTGGAGGACAGTTCTACTCGAAAACACAGGGGATCACAATGAGTCAGGATGAACTTGACAGCACCTGGTTGGTTTGTTACTAATTCACACTAAAGAGGCAAATCATAATAAGAGAATTTTAAAAAATGTTTTGCACTCAACTACACAAGGAGCCCTGGTGGCACAGCAGTTAAAGTGCTTGGCTGCTAGTTGAAAGGTTGGCAGTTAGAACCCACTAGCCACTCGGTGAGAGAAAGATGTGGCAGTCTGCTTCCCTAAAGATTACAGCCTTGGAAACCCTATGGGGCAGTTCTATTCTGTCCTGTAGGGTCGCTATGAATTGGAATCGACTTGACGGCAATGAGTTGTTATTTTTTTTAAACGTATATATATACCATAAGCCTAAGAAGGCAAGCACTGTTAACCAGTAATATTGTGAGGTGGCCTTCCTAGGCAATTAGTATGCATATGTATAAATAGATTTCTAAAAAGCTTAAGGGTACTTGAGAACAATTATTCTAAGCAGTGACTCTCTGAGGTTTTATGCTGTTGTTTCATGCCATGTTTAAATGAGTGTTAACAAAAGGCACTCACTATGCAAATTAGTGCCACTGTATATACTTAAATGCTCTTTATCACTTCCAGGATTCTAGTCCTTGCCAGCCATGTTCTTTATGGGTCTGTAGAGTACCATAGAAAAGTGTGCTTTGCAGAATGTTGTGAAAAGTTGATTGGGTTCCTACAAGCATCATGGAGTCCCTGGCTGGTGCAAACAATTAAGCACTTGACTACTAACCAAAAGGTTGGTGGTTGGAACCCATCCAGAGGTGCCCCAGAAGAAAGGCCTGGAGATCTGCTTCTGAAAGGTCACAGCCTTGAAAACCCTATGGAGTGCAGTTCTACTCTGAAACAACATGAGGTCAAGTGGGCAGTGCAATGTCTTAAGCCCTACTCTGAAAAGCACACTTTGACCACATTTTATGTTGGTTTTAAAACATCTCACATTGCAGCATTTTCATAATCCCATGCCACTGAGATTCTACATCAACCCACAGACAAAACTCACTTGCTCTGGATCCTGCTCATTATCATCTGAACTCCGGTTCTTGGAACTTAAGCCAGCAGCCTGACATATTGCCTGTCAATCTTGGGATACATTGGCCTCTGCAGCCTATGAGCCAGTGGCCTGCCATCTCACCTGCTGATCTTGGTATTCATCAGCTTCCACAGCCTGTGAGCCAGTGGCCTGCCATGATCTTGGGTTCATCAGCCCCTGCAGCTACGTGAGTCAGGGGAGCCTCCAGACTGACGCCTGACCCACAGACATGGGACTCGCCTCCCTCCACAACTGCGTGAGCCTTTTACTTGAGATAAATCTCCCTCTATATATATGTATGTATATATGCATACATATATATAAACTAAAAAAAACAAACCCATTGCCGTCGAATCAATTCTGACTCATAATGACCTTATAAGACAGAGTAGAACTGCCCCATAGGACTTCCAAGGAGCAGCTGGTGGATTCGAACTGCTGACCTTTTGGTTAGCAGCCAAATGAATAACCACTGCATCACCAGAGCTCCATACATATGTATATACACATATGTATGTATGCATACATATATATACACATATATTACATACATATATATATACATATATAAGTGTATATATATGTATATAGATACACACTTCATTCGTTTTGCTTTTCTAGAGAACCCAACCTAAGACATTTGGTACTGAGGGTGGTTCTAGAGAAACAAAATCGAAAGGATGAGTTTTCTAAATTGGTTCTCAAGTCTGACTATTCTTAAAGATGCTGACAACTCTGCCTCCCGTAGTAAAGAGGGTGCTGCTAATCCATGGCGTGAGGTGGTAATATTAATACACAAAATATCACCACCAATAGATCAAGTATTGGTGAGAAGTGAGACTCTGGGTGATCGCATGTTTGATACTTTTTTACAATTTTGTCAGAATGAGAAGTAAAGGGGAGCTGGTTGATTGGTTCTGCTTTCACTAGATAAAGTGGGTATGGTGAGACTTCAGTTCTCTTACTCTGGATACATCATGACAAAAGACCAGTCTGTAGAAAAGGACATCATGATTGGTAGAGGGTTAGCGAAAACAAGGTAACCCTCAATAAGATGGATTGACCCAGTGACCAAAACAGTGGACTCATACCAATCATCATGAAGATGGCAGAGGACCAGGCAACATTTCATTCTGATATACATGAGGTCACTATGAGTTGGCGTTGACTTGACAGCAACTAACAACAACACAACTTCACATATATACATGTAATATGCATTACAATACGATATATGTATACATATATATAATTTATAGAACATGATAATAAAATAAGCACACATATACCCAACATAAGAAACAAATGTCATTATCATTAAACCAACTTTGCCTCTCTCTGATCACATTCCCTACCTCCTCCACACAGATAACCATCCTCCTAAATTTTCTCATCTTTGTGCTTTGCTTCATACGGATTTATACCTAGAATATTTATTGTGTAATTTTGCTTGTGTTTGAGTGTTGTATAAGTAATGTCATCTTGTGACACAAAAAGACACATTACTATGGGGGACCAAAGATAAGAATTACACAGATTTCTTGTCAGAAATAATAAAAGCCAAAAGAAAATGGAACAATATTTTTAAAATCACCTAGAATTCTATGCCCAGAAAAAATATATATTATGCGTAAATGAAAAGTAAAGAATTTTTCAGACCTATGAAAGCTAAAAGAATTTATTAACAGAAGACCTGCACTATGAAAAATGTTAAGTCTTTCAAGAAGAAAGAAAATATTACTAGATGGAAATATTGATTACACAAAGGACTGAAAATCTCTGAAAATGATAAATATGAGGATAAGGATAATTATAAAATACGTTTTATTTTAAAATACCTTTAAAGGATAATTGCCTTTTAAAAATAATCACAATGAATAGTAGAATTTATAACATATGGAAAAGTAAAGCGTGACAATAATAGTACAAAGGCTGGAAGAGGGAAAATGTAAGTATACTTTTGTAAGATTTTATACTCTGTGTGGAGTGGTATAATATTACTTAAAGGCAGACTGTCTTAGTCACCTAGTGCTTCTCTAATACAAATACCACGAGTATGTGTTTTTAAAGAACAGAAGTTTATTTTCTCTCAAGTTAAGAGTCTAGATGCCCAAATTCAGGGTATGGCTCTACGGGGAGGTCCTTTCTTGCCTATTGCAGCTTCTAGTAGCTGCCACCAATCCTTGTAGATGCATCTGTCTCCATACTGTCTCTGTGTGTGTTTGTGTCCATTCTGCTCTTTTTGTAACTCAGAAGTGATTAGATTTAGATCCCTCCCTATTCAGGTATGACCTAATAAACATAACAAAAAACCCTATTTCCTAACAGAAACATTTTTACAAGTATAGGGTCTAAGATTTCAGTACATAATTTGTGAGGATATAATTCAATTCATAATGGCAGACTGTAATAAATTACATTTTCCAGTTTGCTATTAGTTTTTATACGTCTTCTTTCTTATGTCTCAGTTTCTCCATTACTGCCTTCTTTTGTGTTAAATAGAGATTTGCTAGTGTACTATTTTAATTCCCTTGGTATTTCTTTAGTATCTGTTTTTGAGCTGTTTTTCCCAGTGGTAACCCTGGGGATTACAATTAATATGTTTATTTAAAATGATCTAGTTAGGATTAATCCCACTTAATTGCAACAGTACAGAAAACTTTTCTCCTATATGGCTCTATTCCCTCTCCCCTACTTTGTGCTGTGATTGTCCTAAAATTAAATCTTTATATGCCTGTATGCCCATCAACATCAATTTAGAATTATTTTATGTAGTTGTCTTTTTAAAAAGATAGGAGAAGAAAAGAGTTACAACCAACAGATACTTTATACTGTCTTCTATATTTACCTATGTAGTTACATATACCTGTATTCTTTATTTCTTCATGTGGAGTTGTGTTCCTGTCTAGCATCCTTTCCTGTTAGTCTGAAGGACTTCCTTTAGTCTCCTTATAGGGCAGGTTATAATTTTCTCAGATTTTGTTAATCTAGGAATATCTTACTTTCGCCATCATTTTGAAGAATGATGTTGTGGGATACAGAATTCTTGGTTGAGAGTCTTTTCTTTCAGCACTTTCATCCTACTGCATTCTGGCTTCCGTAGTTTCTGATGAGAAATTGGCTGTTAATCTTATTGAGGCTCTCTTGTACATGATAAACCATTTCTGTCTTGCTGCTTTCAAGATTCTTTCTTTGAAGAGAACAGCAAAAGAAGCCCGTAGCCACCCGAAGAAAGAAATAATAAAGATCAGAGCAGAAATAAATAGAGAATAGAAATACAGTAGAAAGAATCGACAAAACCAAAATTGGTTCTTTGAAAGGATCAACAAAATCAACAAACCACTGGCCAGACTTACAAAAGAAAAACAGGAGAGGACATAAATAACCCAAATAAGAAATGAAATGGGGGACATTACAGCAAAAATTACTGAAATAAAAAGGATCACAACAGAGTACTATGAAAAACTGTACTCCAACAAATTAGAAAACCTAGAGGAAATGGACAAATTTCTAGAAACACACTACCTACCCAAACTAACACAAACTGATGTTGAAAATCTGGACAGACCCATAACAAGAGAAGAGATTAAAAAAAAAAAAAAAAACCTCCCAACAACAACAACAAAAAACCCCTGGCCCAGATGGCTTCACTGGAGAATTCTACCAAACATTCAGAGAAGAGCTTAC
>NW_004444156.1:1938111-1965551 GCF_000243295.1 Trichechus manatus latirostris
ATCACATCAGATAACACAATCATACAATACTGGGCATCATGACCTAGCCAAGTTGCTACACACATTTTTTGGGGGACACAATTCAATCCATGACACATACTAAGCTCATGGATAGGTAGACTCAACATTGTGAAAATGTCAATTCTACCCAAAACAATCTACAAATACAATGCAACCCGATCCAAATACCAACAGCATTCTTTAAAGAGTTGGAAAAACTAATCATTAACAACTTTATATGGAAAGAGAGGAGGCCCCAGATAAGTAAAGTACTATTGAAGAAGAAGAAGAAAGTAGACGGACTCACACTACCTGACCTTAGAACCTACTATACAGCTATGGTAGTCAAAACAGCCTGGTACTGGTGCAATCACAGACACTGACCAATGGAACAGACTTGAGAAACCAGATGTAAATTCATCCACCTACGGTCACCTGATCTTTGACAAATGCCCAACGTCCATCAAATTAGGAGAAGACAGTCTTTTTAACAAATGGTGCTGGCAGAACTGGATGTCCATCTACAAAAAAACGAAACAGGAGCCATACTTCACACCATACACAAAAACTAACTCAAAATGGATCAAAGACAGAAATATAAAACCAAAAACAATAAAGATCATAGAAGAAAAAATAGGCTTAATGCTAGAAGCCCTAATACATGGCATAAACAGGATACAAACCATAACTAGCAATACACAAACACCAGAAAATAAGCTAGATAACTGGGATATTCTAAAAATTAAACACTTATGCTCATCAAACGACTTCATCAAAAAAGTAAAAAGACAACCTACAGACCGGGAAAAAAAACTGGCTTTGACGAATCTGACAAAGGTCTGATCTCTAAAATCTACAGACTATCCAACACCTCTACAACGGAAGGACAAATAATCCAATTAAAAAATGGGCAAAGTATATGAAGAGACACTTCACCAAAGAAGACATTCAGGAGGCTAACAGACACATGAGGAAGTGCTAGAGATCACTAGCCATTAGAGAAATGCAAATCAAAAGTACAAAGTGATACCATTTCACCCCGACATTACTGGCACTAATCAAAAAAGAAAAAAACAGAAAATACCAAATGTGGGAGAGGCTGAGGGGAGATTGGAACTCTTATGCACTGCTGGTGGAAATGCAAAATGGTACAATCATTTTGGAAAATGACATGTGTTTCCTTAAAAAGCTAGAAATAGAAATACCATATAACCCAGCAATCCCACTCCTAGGAATATAGCCTAGAGATATAAGAACCATCACACAAATAGACATATACACACCCACATTCATTGCAGCATTGTTACAATAGCAAACAGATTGAAACAACCTAAGTGCCCATCAACAGATGAATGGATAAACAAACTATGGTACATACACACAGTGGAATACTACACAATGATTAAGAACAATGATGAATCTGTGAAACATCTCACAACATGGATGAATCTGGAGGGCATTATGCTGAGTGCAATAAGTTAATCACAAAAGAATAAATACTGTATGGGACCACTATTATAAAAACTCATGAAAAGGTTTACATACAGAAAGAAACAATCTTTGATGGTTACGAGGGAGGGGAGGAGTGGGGAGGGAAAAACACTAACTAGACAATAGATAAGTGGTAACTTTGGTGAAGGGTAAGACAGTACACAATACTGGGGAAACCGGCACAACTTGTCAAAGGCAAGGTCGTGGAAGCTCCATAAACACTACCAAACTCTCTGAGGAACCAAATTACTGGGCTGAGGGCTGTGGGGATCATGGTCTCAGGGAACATCTAGCTCAACTGCATAAGATAGTTTATAAAGAAAATGTTCTACATTCTACTTTGGTGAGTACCGTCTGGGGTCTTAAAACTTTGCAAGCAGCCATCTAAGATACTCCACTGGTCTCACCCTGTCTGGAGCAAGAGAGAATGAAGAAAACCAAAGACACAAGGGGAAAATAAGTCCAAAGGACTAATGGACCACAACTACCACAGCCCCCACCAGACTGAGTCCAACGCAACTAGATGGTGCCTGGCTACCACTACCAACTGCTCTGACAGGGATCATAATAGAGGGTCCTGGACAGAGCTGGAGAAAAATGTAGAACAAAATTCTAACACACACACACAAGAAAAAGACGACTTACTGGTCTGACAGAGATTGGAGAAACCCTGAGAATATGGCCCCTGGACTCCCTTTTAACTCAGTACTGAAGTCACTCCTGAGGTTCACCCTTCAGCCAAAGATTAGATAGGCTTATAAAACAAAACAATACTAAATGGGCACACCAGCCCAGGGGCAAGGACGAGAAGGCAGAGGGGACAGGAAAGCCGCTAACAGGGGGCCCAAGGTCAAGAAGGCGAAAAGGTTGACATCTTGTGGGGGTGGCAACCAATGTCACAAAACAATATGTGTATTAATTGTTTAATGAGAAACTAATTTGCTCTGTAAACCTTCATCTAAAATACAGTAATTAAAAGAAGATTCTTTCTTTGTCTTTAGTTTTCAAAAGTTTAATTATGATGTACCTCAGTGTGGATTTGAGTTCATCCTACTTGGAGTTGAGTGAGTTTCTTGGATGTGTAGATTAATATTTTTCATCAAACTTGAGAAGTTTTAACTGTTATTTTTTCAAATATTCTTTTAGCCCTCTTCTGTCTCCCCACCCTTTTAGGACTTTTATTATGCATATATTGTTCTAACATAGGTCTCTGAGGCTCTGTTCACTTTTCTTTATTCTTTCTGTTCTTGACTTGATAATCTCAACTGACCTATTTTCAATTTTGCTGATTCTTTCTTCTGACTGCTCAAGTCTTCTGTTGAGCCTCTCTAGGGAATTTTAGTGAATTTATATGTAAGCGTAACTGAGAGATAAGTGATGTGAACAGCCTCTAGAAGCTGAAAGAAAAAAAAAACCTGTAGAAGGAGAAAATGATCTGTTAGAACCTCCAGAAGAAATGCAGGCCTGCCAACCCATTTTAGATCTCTGACCTACATAACTGGGAATTAATAAATTGGTGGTGTTGTAAGCCACTAATTTCGTGGTTATTTGTTACAGCACAATAAAAAACTAATACAGATTTCGGTACTTGGGAGTGGGGTGCTACCATAATAACTATCTAAAAGTGTGGGAGTGACTTTGAATTCAGGCAGAGAGCAGAGGCTGAAAGAATTTTGAGGAGCATAATAGTAAAAGCCTAGATTCCCTTGAATAGACTCTTAGTAGAATATTAATGTTAAAGACACTGCCTTCTCAGAAGGAAATGCAGAGCATTATAGAGAAATCCGAAATCTTTCTAGGGAGAGCCTAATCACCACAAACAGACTGTTAATAGAAATCTGGACATTAAGAATTTTGCTAATGAGGTCTCAGAAAAAAGTGAGGAACATATTATTGGAAATGGGATGAAGGGAGATCTTTGTTATGTAGTGGCAGAATATTTGAAAATTGTGTCCTGTAGTTACGTAGAAAGCCGAACTCATAAGTGATGAACTTGGATATTTAGCTGAGGAGATTTTCAAGCAAAGTGCTGAAGGTGTTGCCTGATTCCTTCTTGCTGCTTGTAGGAAAAGGTGAGAGGAAAGAGACAGAATTAGGGAAGAATTGTTAAGCAAAAAGGATGATTTGGGAAATTCTCAGCCTAACCAGATGGCAAAGATGCAAAAATTCACAAACGGCTGTTGAGACCATAAGATAGAAAAAAAAAAATGCTGAAGGTTTGACTTTCCAAACCTTTGCTAAAAGCTTAGAAAGATCAAAATGTCAGCATATTCATTCACAAGAGATTAAGGGTGTGCCTCAAAGATCTCAGTCACAACCAGAGGGCCTCTAGGAAACCTAAGAGAAGTGTCCCTCTGCCATCCCAGTAGAAGCCAAATATAGAGAGGGATTATCTCAAAAAGATCTGTGGATTTAGCTCTTGTTTAAAGGAGTGAGTCTATTCAAGACCCACGAGGTTCTTGAGAATTGCAGAAACACTTCCATCTTGGACTGAAAGAGACAGAGAGTGTACAAAATAAAAGAATGGTGTCAGTCAGGCCCTCAAGAGTCTGCTGGCAGAAAGTAGGCTGACACAAGTACTTGGAGGGAAAAAAGGAAAAAAGAAGAGGAAGATGACTCGGGGTGAAACCAAGAGCACAGGGACAGGAGCTGAGAGCCCAGACGGCAGAGCAGAGAGATATGGATGATTACCCCCAATCCTTAAAACCTAATCAAGGAACTCCAGCTGGAATTTGCCTGGCTGGATTTCAAAATGGCATTTTAACTGCAGACTCCTTTTTATTTCCCTGTCTCCCCACTTTTTGAACTGGAAAATCTATAACTGTTATCTTATGCCTGTCACACCATTGTATATTGGGAGTGTTGGGTGCAGATAACTTGTCTCGAGTTTCACAAGTCTGCGGACAGAGAAGAGTTGTTCCTCATGAGTTGTACTTAGATACTACCCAGACCCTCATCCACATATGACTTAGATGGTTTAGATGATGAGATTTTGTACGTCTGAGCTGATGCTGTAATGGGATGAGACTTCTGGGGACCCTGATATAGGGGTGAATGTGTTTTCCATGTGGGTTGGACGTGAATCATGGCGGGGCACAGGGCAGATTGTGGTAGGCAGACTTCTAAGAACAACTCCCAACAACCCTCATCTTCACGTAATCCCTTCCCTTTAAAGTGTGAGTGGAACCTGTAAATATGAATAAATATCACCCTCATGATTATGTTATATATGGCAAAAGGGAGATTATCCAGATGGGTCTAATCACATGAGCCCTTTGAAAGTGGAGAGTTTTCTTTGACTGGTCACAGAAGGGGAAGTCAGAGAAGTTCGAAGTACAAAGAGGTTCAATGTGCTGTTACAGGCTTGAAGATAGTGAGAGTCAGGTGTCAAGGAATATGGGCAGCCTCTAGAAGATGAGAGTGGCCCCCAGCTGATAGCAAACAAGGGACTAAGGACCTCAGTCTTACAACCACAAAGATTTGAATTTTGCCAAAAATCCGAAGGAGCTTGCAAGTGAATTCTTTCCCAGGGCCCAGATAGAAGGCCAGCTTGGTCAACACCTTTATTTCAGCTTCGGGAAGCTCTAAGCAAAGAACCCAGCCATGCCATGCCAGACTTCTGACCTACAGAACTATGAGATAGTACATGGATACTGTTTTAAGCTGCTAAATTTATGATAATAGTCTTTTTTTTTCTGACACTACATTTAAGATTTTGTCTTTATCAGAACAGAAATTTATTGTCTCACAGTTCTGGCAGCTAACAGTTAAAATTCAAGGTGTTGGTAGGGAAATGTTCTGTCTGAAGGCTCTAGGAGAAGACCTTTTCTTGTTTCTCAGCTTCTGGTAGCCCCAGGTGTCTGGGGCTTGTAGCTGCAGCATAAATCTGCCGTCACATGCCCATCTTTCCTCTGTCTGTCTCTCCGTGTCTCTTCTCCTCTTTTATAAGCAGTCAGTCAGATTAGATTAGAATCCATCCAACTCTGGTATGATCTAATGTTAACTGAGAACATATTTCCAAGCAAGGGCATGTTCACAGGTTTCTGGGGCTAGGACTTCAACATGACTTTTTTTTTTTTTTGGGTGTGGGGGACACAATTCAATCCATAACAGCTGTGTTCCAATATAACTTTATTTACAAGAAGAGATGGTGGGCTGTATTTGGCCTGCACACCATAGTTTGTGATCTTTTTTCTGTATGTTACCAATCAGTTGAAATTTGTTGAGATATGCTTTTGCCTAAAAGAATGTAGATTCCGCAGAAGTGGGATCAAGGTTCATATACACATTAGGTAAAGCTTTTAATTTAGTGTTATTCAGTTGTCAAAATCTATTGACTTTCTGTCAATTACTGAAAAAGATGTGTTAAAATATCCTATTTTGATGACGGATTTGCCCATTTCTTCTTGTATTTTTGTCCGTTGTTGCTTTATATATTTTGAAGCCTTCTTAGGAGGTACATATCTCTTTGTAATTTGAACCTTTTATAATAATATAGTAATTTTCTTTTGAGAACTATAAGGCAAAAAGCATATCTTGAGTTAGAGAAAATTAATGAACCTTAAGGTAAAAAGGAGCCCTGGTGGCACAGTGGTTGAGAGCTCAGCTGCTAACCAAAAGGTCGTCAGTTCGAATCCACCAGTGGCTCCCTGGAAGCCCTATGGGGCAGTTCTACTCTGTCCTATAGGGTCACTATGAGTTGGAATCAACTTGATGGCAAGAGGTTTTAGGATTTTTTTAAGGTAAAGAGCGTTACTAGAGTTAATTCTCTCATCAGTGGTATCTCGTTGGTTTTTTGCAGCTGGCTCGTTCCAGCTTGTGAAATCTGATGGTCAGACATTCCAGAATGTTATGAGCTGGTTGTTAACATTGACGGCCTGTTTCAACAAGGTACTGTAGCCACTTGAGTCTTTGTTGACCATCTCCATGCTCTTTTGCTACCCCAGGACAGCGCTAGTGCCTCCTTCCTCCATGAACCCCTCAACACTTAATGTGCACTGCCGATTTTTGCACTTTTTACGTTGCAGAAAAATTACGCATTTGCATATTTTTTCCCTAAAGGCTTTGTGAGGTTCTTAGGACAAGGATAGGGTCTCACTTATCTTCACATTTCTAGTCTCTGGCACAATGCCTGACTTGTACTATGTATTCACTAAGTGTTTGCTGAATGGATGAATGAATAAATTCTTCGCAGCCTGTGGAGATTCTAAAAAATAAATTTTATCTTCAGTATATAGTTTATATATTTTTAGTAATTAAACAGAAGCAATTAAAATGAGAAAGTCCCTCTGGCATGCCAATAAAGTTCCTGAGCCTCATCAGATAACTTTTACCTTTGGCACAGAAAAGTTCTTACCTGAAAACAGAAACTTTAAAAACGTTAGCTGGGAAAAGAATTCTTGATTAAGAGCATTTGATTAAAAAGAGCTCATTAATGAAAAACAATACCGTTTTGATAAGGGCTAAGCTTCCTTTATCTTTTCCTGGTTTCATTTCACACGTCAGCAAATAGCACCTTTTGGCAGTCACAGCTCCCGGCACTGCCAAATGCAGGATCCGAGACTCTGGCTATCCCCTTCCTCGATGTCACTCCGAAAAGGTCATCAGCTAATTAGCTGCATAAGCAGGTCATCCTTACTGCTTCCCAGCTCCAAGTTGTGTCGTGTAATGGAGTCATTATGACTTTTTAAAAAGTAGAGTTGATTTTTTTTCCCCCGATGGCACAAAAATCCTTCTTAGAACACGGACACTTAGGACAACTGTAATGGAATGTATTTGTTTAAAGACAACACATAGATATGCAAAAGAGCAGGAAAAACTCACTTGGATAGGATGACTACTTTTGGCTTCTTCTCTGGATTCCATAAAACCCATTTGCCGTCGAGTCAATTCCGACTCTTCCTTTTTCTCTGATTTTACTTACCGCTTTTCATCTCTCATATGTCAACATTATATCTGCCGTTCTTCCATGTACTACTTACTGTTTCTCCTCTCAGAGGGGAAATTTGTTTTCTAGGTGCCTCTCCTCACATCTGCCTTTTTCTCTGAATAGACAACACCTCCACTCTGCCCTGTGTCTGCTCAAGCCTCTCACCCCACCCTCAAAAGATCTTGCTTGTCTGGTTTTCCACTTGACAGGACCTTGCTCTATTGTGGCGCAGTGGTTAAGAGCTATGGCTGCTAACCAAAAGGCAGGCAATTCAAATCCACCAGCTGCTCCTTGGAAACCCTATGGGGCAGTTCTGCTCTGTCCTATAGTGACCCTGTCCTGTAGGGGCACTATGATGGGTTTTTTTATCTAGTCGATTTGGAATCTATTATTTATATCTGTGTAAATTTATTCATGCTCAATCTTTTTTAAAAGGTGTCTTAGATAAAAGTTAATGAAAGAAGCAACTCTGTGTGCATTTTAGGTCCTGTGGCGGACTGGAAGGGGAGGGATGAGAGAAGAGGGAGAATTAATTTTGAAGGGACCCCAGGAATTGTATAAGTAATTATGTAAGTACTTTAGGTCTTAGTCCCTTTTTGTTGCCTCTGCCTGGGAATGAATTTCCAATGCATAACTTTTAGCTTTGAAGAATTAAAAAAGAGTCAAATAATTCATGATTTTAGCCAAAGGCCATTGCAAAGTACAGTATAGTCTTTAAGTAATAAAACACAGAATAAAGACTTGTGGGCACAGAAATTTGTACGAGAATTCTCAAGTTTATTTGGAATCTATACTCACTTAATCAAAGCATTACAAGGAATAACCGAGAAAATGGTGAGTTCCGTAGTGGGGGAAGGAACTACAGTTAGTTTTCCTTTGCTTCCCCAAAGTGTCCATCATGGGGCGCCTGAAATTTGTTGAATACATCTTATTATTATTCTTGAGGAAGTTAGTATAAAGAAGAGTCCTCTCTGAGGCACAAACTTCTACATAAAACAGCAGTTTACCCTGAGGAAATCACTTAGTAATGGAATTTGCTCTAGAGAGGTCATTTCCAGCCTGTTAACCTAGGTCAGGTTACTTTTCAGTCTGTACATCTGTAAAATGGACTGAAAGGATTGTTGAGGTTAAATGAGGTACCATAAAATGTGTTACATGGTGTCAGGCTCACAGTCAGCACCCAATATATGTAAGAGGTTTTTTTTTTCTTCTTTCAAGTTTGATCTTGAACAGCCCCAGTGTACATCTTTGCAGATTTATGAGCAAAATACCAAAACCAAACCAAACCCATTGCTGTTGAGTAGATTCGGATTCATAGCGACCCTATAGGACAGAGTAGAACTGCCCCATAGGGTTTCCAAGGAGTGGCTGGTGGATTCAAACTGCGGACCTTTTGGATAGCAGCCAAGCGCTTAACCACTGCGCCACCAGAGTTCCATGAGCAAAATAGAAGAGTAAAAGGTATTCCCTAACTCAGGCACCCCAAACATGGCTATTTACTGCACTCAAAGTATCCTACTACCCCTTTTTTGTTAAGATTTATGCTCATTTTATTACATTGTTCCGTATCACCACCGGAAAAAAATTTGTTCCAGTCTTAATATTAGAAATAAATATGTTTCTCACAAAGAACTAGGTTTTGTTTTTCTTGAACTATGGACTGCATAATTTATCACATTTTTCTCTTCCTGTTGTCTGGCAGAAATCTTAGGATCAAATTTGTTGCTTAACCTTTTGTAAGTATATAGGACTTCATGCTATATGTTCTTGGATTAACTTCATTGCTGGTTCAGTTTTGTATCTCTATCATTTTTACTCTTTGCAACATATTTTTATCTACATTTAGTTAAGGTGATCATGGTATTCATATATTTCTCCATAAGCTGTTTTAAATCCTTATGGAAGAGATAGGAGCCCTGGTGGCGCGGTGGTTTAAGCGTTTGGCTGCTAACCAAAAGGTTGGGAGTTGGAATCCACCAGCCACTCCTTGAAAATCTTGTGGGGCAGTTCTACTCTGTCCTGTAGGGTTGCTATGAGTTGGAATCCACTCGACCACAACGACTTTGGTTTTGAAAGAGACTAGGAGTCAGGAAGAAAGACAGAGAGAGAGAGAGAAATCTCTCATCTTCTCTGGAAACAAACAGGTTGAAAACAGAAGTCAAAAGAAAGCAAGCAACAACAGCAAAAGAAAACCAAAGCACCTTGTCCGTTTCCTTTGTCAAAACCTAATAATGGAAAATTTCCCCGTTCTCTGTTCAATTTTCCACCTCAGAGGATACTCATCAACATTGTTTGCTCAGCTTTACTATTCTGAGTACTTTTTAATTACACGTAGAAGAGGAATTTATTTAAAGGATAGTGGGTAGGTCGTGAAGTCAGGGAGTGTTGGAGAACCACAGCCAGAACCACAGCCTAAATCATGCCCTAGAGTAAGGGCAAAGAGGATGCTGCCACTCTGAACTGTGGCCACCTCTGCTAGCCCCATCTCGTCTACCTGCTGCCCCTGGGAACTGGTTGGGTGTTGCTGTCATTGCTGCCAGCACAATGGATTCTCCACAGCCTCCATTTCTTTGTATCACTGCTCCCGATTCTAAGTCCTGGGCAGGAGCCTCTCGTTGGCTGTGCCTACGTCCCTTGATCATTCTCTAGTTGCAAGGGAGACTGGGAAAGTGAATATGTGACCTTTTCAATTTTTAGAGTGGAAAGAGGGCTCTGCTCCCTTCCACACCCACTCAGTGGAGAATTACCCAAACATAAGAGTAAGGTTCAGATCCTGGCCAGGCAAAGCAAGGACAGGTGTCTACTTCTGTCCACTCCTTTGCCTATCTAACATCCACATACCCCTTTTAATTCAAACCTACATTTTAAAACATGGCTACTTACCTAACCAAAACATACAACGAAACCACATTTCCCGTCTCCCTAATTTTGGGTTTTGGTTTATCAGCAATACACCAAGCAAGTTGGATATATTTTGATCAATATAGAATCAATATAGAATCTTTGTATCTTATTAAAATAACAAAATCCATTGCTGTCAAGTCGATTCCGACTCATAGTGACCCTATAGGACAGAGTAGAACTGCCCCATAGGGTTTCCAAGGAGCGGCTGGTGGATTCGAACTGCAGACCTTTTGGTTAGCAGCTGATTCCTAACCACTGTGCCACCAGGGTTATGCACACATAAAAACAAACTTCAAAACTGTTCATTTCACCATTAAAAATCTAGTAATAACTCAAATATGGTTATACTTTATCAACAGATACATAATTCTGAGCTGCAGCTTGCTTTTGCTAGAATGTTATGTGTTATTCGATTTATGAGTTCATTATTCTTGTAGATGATTTAATTATACAGTTTTGCCTATGGTTTGCATACAGAATTTCAATAAGCAGGACTTCCAGCATTATAAGAGTTCAAAATGCAATATTGAAGCTATGATTTAGCTACATAAGTAATAAACTTTTGAAATATAAAAGATATGAACTTATTAAAAATAAAAGAAAAAAACCAAACCCATTGCCATCAAGTCAATTACAACTCATAGCAAACCTATAGGACAGAGTAGAACTGCCCCATAGGGTTTCCAAGGAACAGCTCGTGGATTCAAACTGCCGACCTTTTGGTTAGCAGCTAAGCTCTTAACCATTGCACCACTAGGGCTCCTATATACTTATAGGTATATGTAAAATACCTATCTCCAAGGTGTCTGGCTACTTAGAATAAAATAGTAAACATCCGTCCCCCCAAAACTGAATAGGATAGGGTTCTGAGTTCCTTTTAAAATACTGGAATTATCAGACACATTACATGTCTATCCCTAGAAAAATATTATTGTCACAAACATTTGATTGCTTATTATGAGTAAAACACCACACTAGATGTCCTAAATGTTAAAGCTGAAGGGAACTTCTGAGACATGTAATCTAGTCCAATGTCCTCTTATTACAGATGAGAGCAATGGTCAATAGGATGGAATTAATTTCCCAAGTCCACACTGCTAGCATCAGCAACCATCTCTACTCACAGTTCTTATGATAGATTCCTCTTGAAATCTTTGTCAGAGATGATAATGATTGAAGTAGGGTTGAGAACTAGGTGAAGCACAATCCCTCTCAAAAATCCTATCCCCTCACAGATCCTCTCTCCATATCTCTGGCTCCTCCACCTACCCTATGTGGTCCTGAATTGAATATTGGACACTGAGTTGGAATTTGATACTGTGGTCCTTGGATTGAGACTTTATGGATCCATGACCAGAGTAACATTAATAATGTCTTATTTTTCAGAACACTATCAAATATTTTATTTAAAACCATGGAAATTTTGAGTTGATTGGTGACTTAGACATCTAATCTAGTGGTTCTTAAACTTAGCTGCATAGTGGAATCACCTGGGGAGCTTTAAAAATCACTGATGCCTGGGTCCCAAACCATAGATTCTGATTTAACTGCTCTGAGGTGTGGCCTGGGCATTAGGACTTTAAAAATATCCCCAGATGATTCTAATATGCAGTGAAGGTTAAGAACCTCTGATCTAGTCTCGTTCCTCCTTCATGCTTCTCCACATTCATTTTGTAGATAAAGTGTGACTTGGGGAGTTTATGTGCCTTGCTCGTAATCACTCAGTGGGTTAATGACATTTAGTTCAAAACATCAATTAGTGCCTTTTTCCTTTTTCCAGCCTGAGGACCAAGGTCAGTGAGTGAACTTCAGACTTCGCCATCAGGACTCCTTTAGGCTGAGTCAGAACACTAGGAAGCGTCTGTCCCTAAGGCTTCTGGAATCACACCATACAACAGAAGCCTCATTATTGGATCAGAATGTCTCTGTGATGTTGGCATGAATTACCCCCATTTTGTAGATGATGAATTGGTGTTCACACAGATTTTCATGAGGTCACATAGTTATATTAGGTTCTATGGAAGCTTTAGAATAAAATACTATTATAATTACCCCTAAAGTACATCCAAATTATTTTGCTATGTTATTAGAAATTATCCCTTGAACACAACAGAGAGTCCCGGATGGAGCAGAAGAAAGGTGGGGTGCAGAACTCAAATTCTAGTAAGAAGACCAGACTTAATGGTCTGAATGAGACTGGAGGAACCCCGGAAAGCATGGACCCTGGATTCTCTATCAGCCCAGAACTAAAACAATTTCTGAGGCCAACTCTTCAGACAGGGATTGGACTGGACTGTGGGACATAAAGTGATACTCGTGAGGAGTGTGCCTCTTAGCTCAAGTAGATACAAGAGACTAAACGGGCAGCTTCTGTTCGGAGATGAGATGGGAAGGCAGAGAGAGTTAGGAGCTGGTTGAATGGACACCGGGAATCAGGGCTGGAAAGGAGGAGTGTGCTGTCACAGTATGGGGAGAGCAATTAGAGTCACATAACAATGTATGTATAGATTTTTGTATGGGAAAAAATAAAGAGAAAAGAAAGAAATTATCTCTTATCTCAGCACTTGAAACTTAATTGATTCCCAGCCTCACTTGTGAATTAAATGAAAGGAAGCATTCTTAAAGTAGAAAGAGAAATGTATTACTGTTTGAAGAGCTAACACCTTTACGCTCACGGACACTTGTGGTTAACAAGGTTTATTATATCAATAAATTATAATGCCATTCATATAAGAGAATTTTCTTACAGTAAAATTCCATAAACAACATAAAATCTTATGGGAAATACTGAATAAGCATGAGTAAAAGGCATGAGATCATGCGTAAAAGGATTATCCATAGATAAGTGCCTTTGTAAACCACTGTTCTGGTCTCACTAGGAAGGCGTGTTTGAGTTAGCACTGACCACTTAGCCCACTGGCATTTGGAATACTGCTGGCAGAATTCCCCAGTCACCACCAGAGCTGTGAGTAAGGCCTGGCATCAAAGAGGGGAGAGGTGTACAGAGGAACAGTGCCTTTGGCTGATGGGGAGGGTGGTGTGTAAGAAAGGGCCAATGTTGACTACCTAGTCCACAGTGACTCAGTCTGATGAGATGGTCTCCCATTTCACACTGCTGCTTCTAACATCTTTTTGTCATAGACCAAATGATGACTGAAAACGCACTAATCTTCAGAACCAGTCACTTCCAGCTCTCCACCATCTTTTCAATTGCTGGCCATGTCCAGAGGCTAGTGGGTTGGCTGTTCTCGGCCCCTGCAGGAACTGCTGGCTATCTGCCTGCTGCAGGACAGTCGCTACGCCTGTGAGTGTTGTCGTCTTAAGCTGTCGAGTTGATTCAGACTCATAGTGACCTCATGTGACAGAGTAGAACTGCTCCATAGGGTTTTCTAGGCTATAATCTTTATGGGAGCAGATGGCCAGGTCTTTCTCCTGTGGAACTGCTGGGTGGGTTCAAACTGCCAACTATCAGTTAACATTTGCGCCACCAGGGCTCCTTATGCCTGTGGGTACACAGGGTAATTGTAATCGGTTATAGGCTTGGAGATTTGACAGAATGCTGATGAAACCTGCTACTCCTCCTTAAACCCCTCTTCCCATTGTCTTTCTATATTAGAGGTGAGAGAAACGGGGTATACGAATTTTCTGTTCCTTACACTGCCATTACAAATTTCCAGAATGTAATAAAATATATTTATAGTTTGAGAAATGGACAGTGGTTTTATCTCCAGCCTCTCAAT
Organism: Trichechus manatus latirostris; assembly: GCF_000243295.1. Lineage (NCBI taxonomy): Eukaryota > Metazoa > Chordata > Mammalia > Sirenia > Trichechidae > Trichechus > Trichechus manatus. The sequence goes on from NW_004444156.1 coordinate 1,952,176, forward strand.
CACTCTCTTAAGAAAAAATATTGAAAAGATATCCACCACATTGGTAATAGTTGTCGCTCTGGATGATAGGATTATACGTAATACTTTCCTCTTATTTGCTATTGTGCTTTCTAAATATTTTGTAAACAGCTGTTATATTTATATTTACAAAGATGAAGTATAGACTATTCTCTTATCATAGGTATGAACCGTTTTCTGCCTTTGCTCTGTGGCAAACAGTCTCCTTAGCTAGCGCAGTAACTTACCTAAAAACCAGAAAATGGATGAAGATCCTATCTCTTCCTAGATAAAAATGAAGGAGCTAATTAGTACGAGAAAGTATAATTTAGAGAAAATTTAACCAGTTGCCATGGAGTCAACTTCAACTCATGGCAACCCCGTGTGTGTCAGAGTGGAACTGTGCTCCATGTAGTTTTCAATGGCTCATTTTTGGGAAGGAGATCACCAAGCTTTCTTCTGAGGCACCTCTGGGTGAACTCAAACCTCCAACTTTTCAGTCAACAGCTGAGCACGTTAACCGTCGGCACTGCGCTACTTTGGGAAAAGATATTGCTGGCTATAGAAGTCCTGGTGGTGATGGAAATGTTCTGTATTTGACCATATCAATGTCAATGTCCTGGGTATAAATTTCTTATACTTCAGTTTTGCAAGATGTTGCCATGGAGGAAACTGGATAAAGGATACAAGTGATCTTTGTATTATTTCTTACAACTGCATGTGAATCTGCAATTATCTCAAAATTAAAAAAAATTATTAAAAAAAAAAAAAACATTGCTATCTAGTCAATTCTGACTCATAATGAGCCTATAGGACAGAGCAGAACTGCCCCATAGGGTTTCCAATGAGCAGCTGGTGGATTCAAACTGCTGACCTTTTGGTTAGCAGCCAAGCTCTTAACCACTGTACCACCAGGGCTCCTAGTTTTAAAAAAGCCCCCCCCCCCCAATACCACTCTGCTGTTTCTTAGGTGGATTATTGGAAGAAAGTCGTCATCGTTATTATCCATCTCAGAGTCATTCTGGTGGTGACTATTTAATATTCTCCTCCCATGATTTTGATGATAAAAAATTTTAGTTGCGTTGTGTTTTAAAACTTTAGGTCACAGAAATACATTTCAAAATAACTGTGAACAATTGGAAGGGTATTGTGTCAGATGAGAGCATATCATTGGGAGGTAGTTGTCCATGCATTTCTTGGGTACCTGGGTGTCTAGAAAGCAAGGCAGTGGTTGCCCTTTGTTACGGACCAGCTCTTCAAGGATGTTTGTTTAGCAAACAGCCTTGAAATATAGAGACAGTGTCTCCCTTCAGAGCAAAGAGAAGGCAAGCTTATTGTCTGTTATATTCAGGTTTTCTAAGCGCAGGGTTCCTCTCCTGTAGTGCAACCCACTGTATATGCAGATGTCATCTGACCCTCTCTGTGTCACCCTGTAGGAATTGGGGCTCAGGAAACCATGACAAAAATGCTGATAGTTTGGCTACTGCCGTTGCTGTGAGTAAGAAATCATCTTTTGTCTCTGTCCCAGAAGTCTCATGTTTTCTACCAGCATCTATGGAACGGTAGCAGGCTAACTTGTTAGTTTTCAAGTAGGGTAAAATCTCAGACCCTTCACAGTTCTTGACAGTTTTGATGGTGAGGCTGGGATGCTGACAGAGATGTGGATTTCCAGAATAGGAAGGATGAGGGCATTATAAGACAGTTAATGGGATTTGACAGATGTCCACAGGAATCAGTAGCAAGCCTGCTGATCAAAGTTTACGGTCATCAGGGCTATAAATGACCTTCCATTTTATTGCCTGTTGTTGTTGGTGTTAGGTGGCGTCAAGTCGGTGCTGTTGTACCCTGTGTGCAACAGGACAAAACCCTGCCCGGTCCTGTGCCGTCCGCACAGTCATTGCTGTTTGAGACCATTGTTGTAGCCACTGTGTCAATCCATCTCATGGAGGGTCTTCCTCTTTTTCACTGACCCTCTACCTTGCCAAGCATGATGTCTTTCTCCAGGGACTGGTCCCTCTTGATAACATGTCCAAAGTACGTGAGGCGAAGTCTTGCCATCCTCGCTTCCAAGGAGCACTCTGGCTGTACTTCTTCCACGACAGACTTGTTTGTTCTGGCGGTCCATGATATATTCAATATTCTTCGCCAACACCATAAATCAAAGGTATCAATTCTTCTTCGGTCCACCTTACTTAATGTCCAGCTTTTGCATGCATGTGAGGTGATTGAAAATACCATGGTTTGGGTCAGACACACCTTAGTCCTCAAAACGACACATTTGCTTTTCAACACTTTAAAGAAGGCTTTTGCAGCAGATTTGCCCAATGCAATGTGTCGTTTGATTTCTTGACTGCTGCTTCCATGGGCACTGATTGTGGATTCAAGTAAAATGAAATCCTTGACAACTTCAATCTTTTCTCCATTTATCATGATGTTGCTTATTGGTCCAGTTGTGAGGAGCAATTGGAAAGGTGGTTGCGGGCTAAATACCAGGAAGTAGGCTCAAAGACAGCTGCTGGAATAGTGAGTGCCCTGGTTGTTGCTAACTATCCACAGGATGGAGGACTTCCTTGCCAAATCAGCCTCGGGTCTACCCCTCTGTAACAACTAGATTAAGGTTTGTTCTTGACTTCAAAAGGATGAAAGGTTCTTCCCTCTCTCAAATAACAGTTCCTGAGGTATACATTGTTATGGATTGAATTGTGTCCCCCCAAAATATGTGCTGAATTCTTGGCCCTCGTACTTGTGGATGTGATCCTGCTTGGAAATAAGGTTTTTCTTTTTTTATGTTAATGAGGTCATACCAGTATAGGGTGGATCCTAAATCTAATCACTTCTGAGTTATAAAAAGACCATAACAGACACGAAACACAGAGAGAAGAGGAAGACAGACAATGGTGACAGATGCATCTACAAGGATTGCTGGCAGTTACTAAAAGCTAATATAGAAAAGCAAAAACATCCCCCTAGACCCACATCCTGAATTCAGACTTCTAGCCTCCTGAATTGTAAGAAAATAAATCTCTGTTCTTTAAAGCCACCCACTTGTGTTACAGCAGAACTAGTGAACTAAGACATTCACCTATGCTCAATATGAAAGAAAGGAAAACTTATGACTACTATGGGCAGAAACAATGTAAATCATTAGAACTTTGGCTGGTTTGCTTGGGAGATGAGATGGGACACATAAAGCTTATTAATAAAGAATAGCAACAATTGTGTGTTTTATGTCTGTAGTTTATCAGACCAAATGTGGATTCATGGAAACAGTCACATGAACATTAGGGGTAGCCATAAAGAACCTTGAAGTGTTTAAGGAAACAAAACCTCATGAAAGGCATTCAGATAACCTCAATTCATCTGCCAAGATTGTTACAGATGGTAGAATTGCTCAAGACTCACTCCTTGAGCAACTGCTGATACATCCTGCTGTACTTGGATTAATGTTTGGTGTTATGGATTGAATTGTGTCCCCCAAAATGTGTGTCAACTTGGCTAGGCCATGATTCCCAGTATTGTATGATTGTCCACCATTTTGTCATCTGATGTGATTTTCCTATGTGTTGTAAGTCCTACCTCTATGATGTTAATGAGGCAGGACTCAGTCTCCAACATTAGACTGAATCTTGAGTCAATCTCTTCTGAGATATAAAAGAGAGAAGCAAGCAGAGAGACAGGGCAACCTCATGCAATCAAGAAAGCAGGTCCGGGAGCGGAGCATGTCTTTTGGACCCAAGGTTCCTCCGTTGAGAAGCTCCTAGACCAGCAGAAGATTGATGACAAGGACCTTCCCCCAGAGCCAACAGAGAGAGAAAGCCTACCCCTGGAGCTGATGCCCTGAATTCGGACTTCTAGCATCTTAGACTGTGAGAAAATAAATTTCTGTTTGTTAAAGCCATCCACTTGTGGTATTTCTGTTATAGCAGCACTAGGTAACTAAGACATTTGGAGCCAAGTAGCAAGGTCAAGACAATAACTTAAAGAACAAGCCACCTGGAATTCCAAGGTACATCCTGATGGTTTATGGTATTTGTTCAACTCTGTGGGGTATAGTTGAGGTCAGTACTGCAACTTGGCCTCATTCTGGTGCTTGGATTCCTGTTTATAGTATCCTTAATTAAACGCTGTAAGAGACAATTTGAACAGATTTGGTCTTAGCCTAATCTAATTAGTTAGTCAGACTAATCAGAGTGGCTGAGGTAGTGGTATATTCATGGGAAAATTTGCCAGAAGCTGAGACGGTTGTAGTGGGTTCAGTGGTGGCCCCCCCAAAAATATGTCCATGTCCTAACTTCTAGAAGCTGTGAATGATCTTATTTGGAAAAGTGTCTTCACAGATTAAGAATCTCGAGATAAGTTCATCCTAGATTATTTGAATGGCTGTAAATCCAATGACAAATATCCTTACAAACAAACCATTTTTCCAACCCTCCCTTACAAATACAACAAGAAGTACAACAAGGAAATGGCGCTCCACTTTGAGGGACTCTGAATCAGGGAGCAGAGTAAAGCAGCAGGGAACTGCAGACAGGCAAGAATCAACAAATCACATATAGTAGGAAAATCACTTCTCTCACCATCCCTGCCCCTCCCCCAGCCACACCAGCCCCTGGTTGCTGTGAATTGGGGTAATGGCTCCAGAAAAAGAGCCTGCTTTCCTAACCACAACAGCTCCTGCCCGTACAAAGAGACAGAATCCCAAGCTTCTGCCCTAAAATCAACAAGGCAGACCACCCAGAGGTCCATGTACAGTATACCAGCACCTCCCCCACCCAGACACTGTCAGTTGCAGGCCTACTGCGAATTGCTACAGAAGACTCGTACAGTGGAGTCTGCTCTCATAGTCAACATTCTGCCTGTCTCCCTGCACACCCCATAGTTCAGGCCTATGAAACCAACAGGACAGATCTGTTCTGTCTGCTCCCCCTTTCAGTCGGTGCTGAGGATTGCTGGCTGAGGCTGCTGTGTGCTAAGAATCAGGTATCTTTAGTGAAGGTTACACGCACAACCTTTAGTATCCTTTCACCATACTTTTTTGTATCCTTTCACTATACTTATTCAATCTCTACGCTGAGCAAATAACCCTAGAAGTTGAACTATATGAAGAAGAACGTGGCATCAGGATTGGAGGAAGACTCATTAACAACCTGCATTATGCAGATGACACAACCTTGCTTGCTGAAAGTGGAACAATGAGCAACATCATGATAAATGAAGAAAAGATTGAAGTTGTCAAGGACTTCATTTTACTTGTATCCATAATCAACACCATGGAAGCAGCAGTTAAAAAATCAAAAGACACATTGCATTGGGCACATCTGCTGCAAAAGATCTCTTTAAAGTGTTAAAAAGCAAAGACATCACTTTAAGGATTAAACACCAAGCCATGGTGTTTTAAATTTCCTCATATGCTTGCAAAAGCTGGACGATGAATAAGGATGACCAAAGAAGAATCGATGCCTTCGAATTGTGGTATTAGTGAAAAATGTTGAATATACCATGGACTGCCAAAAGAACGAACAAATCTGTCTTGGAAGATGTACAGCCAGAACGCTCCTAAGCCAGGATGGCGAGATTACATCTCACATACTTTGGACATGTTATCAAAAGGGATCAGTCCCTGGAGAAGGACATCATGCTTCATAAAGTAGAGGTAAGCAGACCTCTGGAGGTCCATTCGGAGTGTGACTGCCCCTTGCCCCAACCGGTAACTGTCGGCTGCTAGACTGATATGAAGTCCTACAGATGGTTTCCTACAGTGGAGTCAGGAGATGGGTCACCTAAGTGGACACTGATCCCCCAACCACCATAGGGGACTAGGGCTCTGAAAATAACAAGACAGATCTCTCAGAGGTCCTTCTGGGGACAGCCAGCCCCTCCTCCTCCTGAAATGGAGGAAAGTCTGTCTGTGCCTCCACTGAATGCCAGCTCAGATATAAGGAGCCCACACAGAGCAGGGAAGGAAACTTTGGGCAAAACTAGAGGAAAACACCCAGCCCCAATGATAGGATCGCTGGGTGTGGGTTTTCTGACTAAAAACATGATTGCAGAAACAGAAAAGGGAAGGCAATAATAATCAGAGAGATGGAACTGTGTCACCTGGTGGACAGGTTGAGTGGTGGTCCCTGCCAGTGGACAGACAGACCACAGCATGTTTTCTGGTGTGTTTGGGAGAGACTGAAAGTTGGAAAACGAGATCTGGAGCTTTCAAATTCCACTTAAACCAGGGAGGGAGAAGGAGCTATCACAGAAAGGGAAAGGAAACAGTAAGCAAAGGCCAAAGGCTCTGCTCACCTAAGAGTTTCCTACAGAAAGTAGTGTGGGCAAAACACCAAACACTAGGGAAAACTGAGAAAGTTAACACCCTTGATAATTCCAATGCCTGAACAAAAAAATCACAAGACACACAAAGAACAGAGAAACAATGACCCATCCAAATGTACATGACAAAGGAGTGAAAGTGCATCTAGGGATGACCAAACAATTTTAAAAAATGGAAGAATATAATACAACAACATTAAACAAAATTAAAGAATTGAGAGAAAACATAGACAAAGAGCTAAAAGAAATAAGGAAAACAATGCAAGAATAAAATGAGGATCTAAAAAAGAGATATTGCAACTGAAAGGGACAATAACTGAAATGAGAAACACCATAGAAGGATTTACCAACAGATTTAATCAGGCAGATGAATTAAAGGATAAGATAGTTAAAATTACAGATGCTGAAGAGCAACAGGAGCAGAGGCTCAAGAAGGCTGAACACAGTTTAATGGTATTATAGGACAACAACAAGAGACCTAATATACACATCATGGGAATTCCAGAAGGCGATGAGAGAGAGAAAGGGACATAAAGAATATTTGAAGAAATAATGACAGAAAAATTTCCCCAATCTAACAAAGGATATCTACAAATCCAAGAAACTCAAAGAACCCCAAGCAGGATAAACCCAAGGAGATCTACACCAAGACACATCATAGTTAGGCTCTCAAAAATTAAAGATGAAGAGAGAATCTTGAAAGCACTGAGAGAGAAGCAAACAGTCACATACAAAGGATCCCCAATAAGATTAAGTGCCAACTTTTCCTTCGAAACACTGGAGGCCAGAAGGCAATGAAATGATATATTTAAAGCGCTGAAAGAAAAAACACCAAAAACTATCAACCAAGATTACTATACCTAGCATAACTATCCTTCCAGAATGAGGGTGAAATTAAAACATTTCCAAACAAACAAGATGAGAGAGTTCATATCCACCAGATCAGCCCTATAAAAATACTAATGGGAGTTCTGTAGATGGAAGGGAAGAGACACTAGAAAGTAATTCAAAGCTATGCATAAAAGGAAAGATCCTTAATAAAAGGAAATGCATGGACAAGTATAAGGGCTAGTAATAAGGTATTCCTGCCTGATAATTCTAAATGTTTTGTCCTTCATATTTTTAATGACAAACATCTAGAAGGCAAGGATAAAATTATGTTACAGGGCACATGAAATATAAAGACACAATTAATGATAACAACAACAAAATGTGGGAGAGGAATGGTATAGATATAAAATTTCTTGTATGTTACTGAAGTTAAATTGGTACCAACTTACCCTAGAATGTTATAAATACAAGCTCTTAAATGTAATATTCATGGAAACCACTAAGAAAATATGAAAAAAAAAAATACCCAAAAGGAAAGGAACCAAAAAGGCTCACTACGGTAAACCAACAAAACGCAAAAGCAAGCAATACTACAGGACAAAGACAAAGAAGACTTAAGACACACAAAAAACAAATAACAAAATGGCAGAAATAGCTCACTTCTCATCAGTAATTACAGTGAATGTAAATAGACTAAATGCTTCAATAAAAAGGTAGAGAGTGGCAGAATGGATAAAAAAACATGATCCAACTATATACTATTTACAGAAGACACACCTTAAACCCAAGAACACAAATAGGTTGAAAGTGAAAGGTTGGAAAAAAATATTCCATACAAAAAATAACCAAAAGAGAGCTGGGGTTGCCAGTCTTAATAACAGACAGAGTAGAATGTAAGACAAAATCTGTCAGAAGAGATCAAGAAGATTTAACAATAATAAATATATATGCACCCAACATTGGGGCACCTAAATATATAAAGCAAACACTGCTAGAATTGAAGAAATTGATAGTACTACAATGAGAGTTAAAAGGAGCCCAGGTGGCGAGGTGGTTAAGTGTGCAGCTGCAAACCAAAAGGTCAGCAATTTGAATACACCAGCTGCTCCTTAGAAACGCTATGGGGGCAGTTCTCCTGTGTCCTATAGGGTCACTATGAGTCGGAATCCACTCGACAGCAACAGGTCACAATGATAATTGGAGGCTTCAATACACCACTTTCAATATTGGACAGATCATGTAGAAAGAAGATCAACAAGGAAATAGAGTACCTGAAAGACACTGTAAACCAACTAGACTTAACAGACACATATAGAACACTCCACACAAAAACAGCACAATACACATTCTACTCCAGTATACATGGATCCTTCTCCAGGATAGGCCATATTTTAGGTCACAAAGCAAGTCTTCATAAATTTAAGAAGATTGAAATCATACAAAGTATTTTCTCTGACCACAACAGAGTGAAGCTAAAAATCAATAATGGGGGAAAAGAAAAAAACCCTGGAAAATACACAAATATATGGAAATTGAACAACGCACTATTTTTTTTCTTAACATTTTGTGTTTTAGGTGAAAGTTTACACAGCATATTAGTTTCCCGTTCAACAATTTATACACAATTTGTTCAGTGACATTGTTTGCTGTCCCCACAATGTGTCAGCACTCTCCCCACTTTCACTCTGTCTTCTCTGTTTACATCCCTCCAGTTTCCCTGCCCCTCCTTGCCATCTCTTCTTTGTTCTTGGGTAAATGTTGTCCGCATGGTCTCGTTCTAAGGTGCTCGTTTCTCACTGCTGTTATTTTTATTTTATAGACCAATCTATCGTTTAGTTGTAAGATGACCTCCAGGAGTGGCTTCAGTTCCATGTTAAAAGGGTGTTTTAAATTATAGTCCCAGAGGTTCCTCCAGTTCAGTAAATCTTGTCTTCTTTTTTATGAATTTGAGTTTTCCTCTACATTTTTCTCCCATTCTAACCAGGACCTTCTACAGTGTCCCTGGTCACAGCGGTCAGTAGTGGTAGCTGAGCACCACCTAGTTCTTCTGGTCCACAGTTCGACTGTAGTTCTTGTGGGCTGTTAGTCCTGTGGAGTAATTGCTTCCTTGAGTCTTTTGTTTCCTTCACTATCCTTTGCTCCAGATGGAAAGAAATCAATAGTTGTATCATACATGGCCACTTGCAAGCTTTTAAGACCCTGGAGACTACTCACCAAACTAGGATGTAAAACATTATCTTTCTGAACTGTGTTATGCCAATTGACCCAGATGTCCACCAACACTATGATCCTTAAACCTCAAGGCCAGTAACTCAGTCCCAAGACGTGTTTGGTTATGTTTACAAAGTTTCCATAACTGTGCCCCCTATGTGCTCTATTATATGTATGACCATAACTCTGCCCTCATGTGCTCTATTATATGTATGAACATAACTGTGCCCCCATGTGCTCTATCATATACATATGAATATATATGCTGCACATATAAATATGTATTTACAGATGCCCACAACTATACTTATATGTGTACGTGCATGTACTCCCATATGCCCTCCCACATGCCCTACCACACCTATATAGCATGCATGTCTACCTATGCAACCACTCAAAATTTTTGGCTGTTATTACTGTTTTGGAGCCCTGGTGGCACAGTGATTGAGAGATTGGCTGCTAACCAAAAGGTCAGCAGTTCAAATCCACCAGCTGCTCCATGGATAATGTATGGGGCAGTTCTATTCTGTCCTATAGGGTCACTATGAGTCAGAATCAACTCGACAGCAATGGGTATTACTGTTATTGCAGAACTGTATATGTTATAGCATTTACCACAGTAATTGTCCTTTATTCTTATGTACCTCTCAGTGTCTTCATTTACTTTGATCATGTTGTGCTGACTTCCCCCATATTGTGTACAGCCTTTCCCTTCACCAGAATTAATACGTGGCGTAGTGGTTAAGAACTATGGCTGCTAACCAAAAGGTCAGCAATTTGAATCCACCATCCACTCCTTGGAAACCCTATGGGGCAGTTCTATCCTGTCTTATAGTGTTGCTGTGAGTCAGAATCAACTCAATGGCAATGGGTACTATCTAGTAAGTGATTCTCCCTCCCGCCTCCTCCCGTCCCTGGTAACCATAAAGAATGTTGCTTTCTATATGTAAACCTATTATTTTTATAAAAGTGGTATCATACAATATTTGTCCTATTGTGATTGACTTATTTCACTCAGCATAATGTCCTCCAGATTCATCCATGTTAAAAGATGTTTCATGGACTCATCTTTATTCTTTATGGTTGCATAATATTCCCTTGTATACTATGCAATATGTATTTATCAAGAATACTATGTATTTTGTTTATCCATTCATCTGTTGATGGACATGTAGGTTGTGTCCATCTTTTTGCTATTGTGAATAATGGTGCAAAGAACATGGGTGTGCGTATGTCTATTCATGTCACTGCTCTTATTTCTTTAGGATATATACTTAGGAGTAGAATTGCTGGATCATATGGTATTTCTACTACCTTTTTGAGGAAGTGCCATACTGTTTTCCATAGTGGTTGTACCATTTTACAATCCCACCAGTGTATAAGAGTTTCAATCTCCCCACAAACTCACCAGCATTTGTTGTTTTCTGTTTTTTGATCAATTCCATTCTTGCAGGGGTGAAATGGTATCTCATTGTAGTTTCGATTTGCATCTGTCTAATGGCCAACGATCTTGAGCGTTTCCTCATGTGTTTGTTAGCTGCCTGGTGAAATGTCTGTTCATGTCCTTTGCGCATTTTTTAGTTTGTTTGTTTATTGTTGTAATTTAAATGTAGTTTACATTTTAAGTTAGTCCCCCATACAAAAATCTATGCATACATTGTTATGTGACCCTAATTGCTCTCCCCATACTGTGACAACATACTCCTCCTTTCCAGCCCTGATTCTCCATGTCCTTTCAACCAGCTCCTAACCCTCTCTGCCTTCCCATCTCACCTCTGGACAGAAGCTGCCCATTTAGTCTCTTATATCTACTTGAGCTAAGAGGCACACTCCTCCTGAGTATCACTATATGTCCCACAGTCCAGTCCAATCCCTGTCTAAAGAGTTGGCCTCAGAAATTGTTTTAGTTCTGGACTGATAGAGAATCCAGGGGCCATGATTTCCAGGGTTCCTCCAGTCTCATTCAGACCATTAAGTCTGGTCTTCTTACTAGAATTTAAGTTCTGCACCCCATCTTTCTCCTGCTCCATCAGGGACTCTCTGTTGCGTTCACTGTCAGAACTTTGCCCATTTTTTGATTCAATTTTTTGTGTTTTTGTTGTTGAGGTGTTGAAGTTTTCAATATATTTTAGAGATTAGTCCTTTGTTAGATATGTCATTGACAAGCTTTTTATTCCCAGGCTGTACATTCTCTTTTTACTCTTTTGGTAAAGTCTTCTGATGAACATAAGAATTTAATTTTTAGGAACCCCAGTTATCTAGTTTATCTTCTGTTGCTTGTGCATTTTTAGTTATGTTTGATAGTGCATTTATGCCATAGATTAGGATACATAACCTTGTCCCTATGTTATCTTCCAGGAACTTTATAGTATTAGGTTTAACGTTGAGGTCTTTGATCCATTTTCAGTCACTTTTTGTGTATGGTGTGAGGTGATCCTATTTCATTTTTCTGCAAATGGATATCCAGTTTTGCCAATACCATTAGTTAGAAACTATCTCTTCCCCATTGAATGGACTTCCACCCTTTGTCAAAGATCAGCTGACCGTAGCTGGATAGATTTACTCCTGGGTTCTCAGTTCTCTTCCATTGATCTACATGTCTGTCGTTGTAGCAGTACCAGGATGTTTTGACTACTGTGGCTGTATAGTAACTTCTGAGATTGGGAAGTCCGAGGTCACCTGCTTTGTTCTTTTCTTCAATAATGCTTTAGCTGTTTGGGATCTCTTTCCTTTCCATATAAAGTTGGAGATTAGTTTTTCCATTTCATTAAAAACTGTTGTTGGAACTTGGATTGGGATTGCATTATAGCTATAGATTGCTTTGGGTCGTATTGACATTTTCACAATTTCAAGACATTTTCAAGTCTTCCAATCCACGAGCATGGTTTGTTTTTCCATTTATGTAGCTTTGTTTTGGTTTCTTGCAGTAGCATTTTGTAGTTTTCCTTGTATAAATCTTTAACATCCCTAGTTAGATCTACTCCTAGGTATTATATCCTTTTGGGGGCTATTGTAAATGATATTTTTTTCTTGATTTCCTTTTCAGAGTTCTCTTTGTTGGTGTAAAGGAATCCACCTGATTTTTGTATGTTGATCTTTTACCCTGCCACTTTGCTGAACCCTTCTGTTAGTTCCAGTAACTTTCTTGTGGAATGTCTTGGATTTTCTATGTGGATCATATCGTCTGTGAATAGGGATAGTTTTACTTCTTCCTTACCAAATTGTTTGTCCTTTATTGCCCTTTCTTGCCTTATTGCTCTGGCTAGGACTTCCAGTGCAATATTGAATAATAGTGATGATAATAGGCATCCTTGTCTTGCTCCTGTCCTCAGGGGAAATGCTTTCAATCTCTCTACATAGACAATAATGTTGGCTGTTGGTGTTGCATATGTGCCCTCAATCATATTGAGTAATAGCCCTTCTATTCCTATTTTGCTGAGACTTTTTATCAGGAAAGGGTGTGGGATTTTATCAAACGCCTTTTCTGCAGCAGTTGAGATGACCATGTGATTCTTTTCCTTTGTTTTATTTTTGTAGTGAATTATGTTGATTGATTTTCTAATGTTGAACCACCCTTGCAACCCTGGTATGAATCTCACCTGATCATGAAGTATTATTTTTTTTGATATGCTGTTGAATTCTGTTGGCTAGAATTTTGTTGAGAATTGTTTTGTCTATATTCATGAGGGATATTGGTCTGTAATTTTTTTGTGGTGTCTTTGCCTGGCTTTGGTATCAGGGTTATGCTGGTTTCATAGAATGAACTTGGAAGTATTCCTTCCTTTTCTATGTTCTAGAATAATGTGAGTAGAATTGGTGTCAACTCTTCTGTAAATGTTTGGTAAAACTTTCCAGTGACACCATCTGGGCCAAGGCTTTTTTTTTTTTTTTTTTTTTTAATGATAGCCTCAATTTCTTCTCTTGTTTTGGATGTATTTAGGTTTTCTTCCTGTTTTTGTTAGTTTAGGTTGCTGGCAGGTAGTGTGTTTCTAGAAATTTGTCCATTTCTTCTAGGT
>NW_004444156.1:1965651-1991971 GCF_000243295.1 Trichechus manatus latirostris
ATTGGTGTCAACTCTTCTGTAAATGTTTGGTAAATTTTTTTTTTTTTTTGGTTGTTGGGAGGTTTTTGTTTGTTTGTTTGTTTTTTAATGATAGCCTCAATTTCTTCTTTTGTTTTGGATGTATTTAGGTTTTCTTCCTGTTTTTGTTAGTTTAGGTTGCTGGCAGGTAGTGTGTTTCTAGAAATTTGTCCATTTCTTCTAGGTTTTCAAATTCATTAGAGTACAGTTTTTCATAATATTCCGTTATGATCCTTTTTATCTCCATTGTTTTGTTTTAATGTGACTCATCTCATTTCTTATTTTGGTTATTTGCATCTTCTCATTTTTTTCTTTGTCAATTTGGCCAGTAGTTTGTTAATTATGTTGATCCTTTCAAAGAACCAACTTCTAGTTTTGTTGATTCTTTCTATTGTTTTTCTGTTTTCTATTTCATTTATTTCTGTCTGATCTTTGTTATTTCTTTTTTTCTGGTGACCATGGATTTCTGTTGCTGCTCCTTTTCCTTTGTAGACTTAAGCTATTGATTTTGGCCTTCCTTTTTTGATGACTGCGTTTATCGCTATAAATACTCTCCTGAGCACTGCTTTGCTGTGTCCCGAAGGTTTTGGTATGTTGTGTTTTCATTCTCATTTGATTCTAAGAGTTTTTTATTTCATTTTTAGTTTCTTCTATTACACAATAGTTTTTAAGTAAGGTATTATTCAGTTTCCTTGAACTTAATTTTTTCTTTATTTTTTCTGTTAATGATTTCTAGTTTTATCCTGTTATGATCAGAGAAGATGCTTTGTGTTATTTCTATGTTTTTGAATTTACTGAGGCTTGCTTTGTGGCCTAAAATATGGTCTGTTCTGGAGAATGATCCATGTGCATTGGAGAAGAATGGGTACTGTGCTGCTGTTGAGTGGTGTGTTCTTTATATGTCTGTGAGGTCAAGTTTGTTGATTGTGTTGTTTAGATCTTTTGTATCTTTGTTGAGTTTCTTTCTAATTGTTCTGTCCATCATTGAAAGTGGTGTGTTAAAGTCTCCTAGTATTATTGTAAAACTATTTCTCTTTTCAATTCTGTTAGAGTTTGTTTAATGTATTATGGAGCTGGGTCATTGAGTGCGTAAATGTTTATTATGGTTATGTCCTCTAGGTTGATTGAAACTTTAATCATTATATAATGGCCTTCTTGTCGCTTATAATGGATTTTGACTTAAAGTCTATTTTATCAGAGATTATTATTGCCACTCCTGCTCTCTTTTGATTACTGTTTGCTTGATATAGTTTTTTCCATCCTTTGATTTTTAACTTATTTATGTCTTTGTGTCTATGGTGTGTCTCTTGTAGGTAACGTATTGATGGGTCATGTTTTTTTTACCCATTCTGTCACTCTCTGTCTCTAGACCAATGCATTTAAACCATTTAAATTCAGTGTGATTATTGATAGGTATGAATTTACTGCTGCCATCTTGTTAAGATGTTGTGTGTGGTGTTAATGATTTCTTTGTTTTGCTTAATTTTCTGTGCTGAGTTCTTTTTGTTTATGGATTTTCCTTTCATATCCTTTGTTATTTACTGAGACTATTTGATTTTATTCTTTATTTTGGTCAGTAGATTTATTAATTATCTTTGTTGTTACTCTGAAATTTTCTTTTATCTTCCTAAGTTCAGAACAGTCTGTTATATCTATTTTTAAAAAAAAAAATTTTTATTGTACTTTAAGTGAAGGTTTACAGAACAAAATAGTTTCTCATTAGACTGTTAGTACACATATTGCCCTATGACAATGGTTAACAACCCCAGTCTGTTATATCTTGATATCACCTTGACTTCCTCTCCATATAGGAGTTCTATAACTACACTATTTATTCCCCCCTTTTGTTTTGAAGTTGTTGTCATTTACAGATTGATAGCTCTGGTTCCCTGTTTTCAGTTTTGCAGATTTATTTTACTCTTGAGAATTTTTTATCTGGGTTGGTATCTGGGTGATGCTGTCATGTGTCTTACTTCAGGTTGTTGTCTGATGTCATTTGTTCTCTGTTCGAAGGACTCCCTTCAATATTTCTTGTAAGATTGGTCTGGTATTTACAAATTCTCTTAATTTCTGTTTATCTGGGAATGTTCTAGTTTCACCTTTGAATTTGAAAGATAATTTTGCTAGATATATGATTCTTGGTTGGCAATTCTTTTCTTTCAGGGTTTTATATATGTCATCCCGCTGTCTTCTCGCCTGCGTGGTTTCTATCAAGAAATCAGTGCTTAGTCTTATTGGTGTCCTTTTGTAGGTGATATTTTGTTTATTTCCATGAACTGCTCTCAGAATTCCTTGTCTTTGATTTTGGAAAGTTTGTTTATGATATGTCTTGGTGACTTTCTTTTGGGGTCTGCCCTGTATGGGGATTGTTGAGCTTGTGGGATGGAAACCTTCATGTCCTTAATGATATTAGGAAAGTTTTCTGTCAATAATCTTAAAAAATTATCTCTGTGCTTTTTTTCCTGTTCTCTTCTTCTGGAATTCCAATTACACATAAATTCTTCCTCTTGATAGTGTCCCACGTAACTCTTAGGCTTTCTTCATTTTTCTACATTCTTTTTTCTGATCATTCCTCAAACAAATTAGCATCAAGAGATTTATCCTCTATTTGCTGATTCTTTCTTCTTCTGATTCAATTCTACTTCTATGTCCTTCCATTGAGTTATCTACTTCTGATATTTTATTGTTAATCTTCTGGATTTCTACCTGTTGTTTATGAATGTGTTCTAATTGTCTATTTATTTTGTCATTTTTGTTCTTGTATTTTTTTCGTGAATTCTTCTAGGGTTTTGTCTATGTTTTCTTTGATCTTTTGAATATTGTCTATCTGTCTTTTGAATTCCTTATCAGGTAATTGCATTACCATTTCTTCTCAGGAAGGTTTTCTTCATATTTATTTTGCTTACTTCTTTGAGCCATCTTATCCTGTTTTTTCATATGATTTGTTATTGTCTGCTGTCTCTGAGGCATTAAAGTGTTATTTTATTTATTTATGTATTTATCGATTAATTGTATGTCCATTCGTTTTGTCACGATTTTTTGTTTTGTTTTGTTTTTATACGTCAGGGTGTGCAGGGCAGTTGTGCTCTGCTCCCAGGAGTGCTCACCACCTATCTGGGTGGGCAGGGCATCTCTGGGCAAGGCAAGCAGGTGTTGCTGTTCACTGGGCATGCCGGTTGGCTGAGGGTGGGTTGGGTGAACATACACTGCCACCTGTCATTGGTCCAGTGGCATGGGAATACTCCATGCAGCTCGCCACGTGGGCGAGGTGGTAGGCGAGGGTGTGGTGGGCCAGTGGCAGATGGAACTCTGTATGCCACTCACTGGGTGGGTAGGAGGTGTGATGAGTGACTGGGGGCACAGGGTGCGCTCCACCACATGCCAGGTGCACAGGAGGAGCAAGCAAGGGCTATGGTGGGTGACTGGGAGTGTGGGGTGCTCACTGCCTCTCACTGGGTGAGGGGAAATGGGTGGGGGATGTGGCCGGTGACCAGGAGAGTGGAGAAACTCTCTACTGCTCGCTGGGTGGGTAAGGTGGTTGGTGGGCAGTGGTGGGTGAGGGGTGTAGCGGGTGAAAAGGAGCACAGGGTACTCTTTGCTGCTCACTGGGTGGGTTGGGCAATGGGGGAGGGAGTGCAGAGTGGCGCTTCTGCTGACACCCTGTGGATCTATTACTCTGTATGTGCCACCCACCCTAATTGTTAGGGACTGCCGCTGGTGAGTAATCCTATCTCTGGATCCTGGATCCCTCCCTGCTCTGTGGATGCCAAGATCCCTAGAGCTTTTGCCCTCCTTCTACTTTCCCTCCTTAGATCCAGTTTATGTTCTAGTCACTTTGCTTCACTCTGGATACATCTACACGTTTTCTCTGTCTCCTGCTGGGGATGCCTTCCTGTGCTCCTCACCTGGGATTGCTGCTGGCTTTGTCTCAAGATGGCCACACTGTGCTGGGCTGACTGGCAGGGCACTTCCGCTCCATATCTCTCCTTGTTTGCTTTTTTCATTCAGTTTCTTTTGCAACTGGTGTTTGATCTAATTCTCTATCCTTCCATTTAATGCTCAGGGTTTCAGGATTGTCATCTGTATCTGTTTTACTTGGTTTCTCAGTCTTTGGTGTGTCTAACTAAGCTGCCATCTTGGGCCGTCTCCCGAAACAACACACTATGAAACTACCAATGGGTCAAGGAATAAATCAAAAGAGAAATCTAGATTTCTTAGAGTCAAATGAAAATGAAAGCACAACATACCAAAACTTATGGAATGCAGTGAAGGCAGTACTCAGAGGAAAACTTATAGCAATAAATGCCTACTTGAAAAAAAGAAGATCTCAAATTAACAGCCTAAATTAACAACTCCAGGAACTAGAAAGAGAAGAGTAAACTAACTTAAACCTATCAGAAGAAAGGAAATAACAAAGATCAGAATATAAATAAATAAAATAAAAAACAATAGAGAGAATCAATAAAATAGCTTGACTGACAAGATAAAAGATGCAAATCACCAAAATAAAAAATGAAAGAGGAGACATTACAAATGACCTGATAAAAATAAAGAGAATTATGACAGAATATTATGAACATCCTAGACACCTTTTTAACTCAGAACTGAAGCCACTCCTGAAGGTCACCCTTCAGTCAACGATTACATAGGTCTACAAAACAATAATACATGTGAGTAACGAGCTTCTTAGTACAAGCACGTATATAAGACCAAAAGGGCAACACTTGTCCAAGAATAAAGACGGGAAGGCAGGAAGGGACAGGAATAATGGATGAATGGAAGCAGGGAACTGGTGTGTGGAAGGGGAGAGTATTGACACATCATGGGGATTTAACCAATGTCACAGAATAATTTGTGGATAAATTGTTGAATGAGAAACGAATTTGCTTTGTAAAGTTTCACCTAAAGCACAATTAAAATATATATAAATATTATGAACAAATGTATGGCAACAAACTGGGTAACTAGATGAAACAGACAAATTCTTAGAGGCACGCAACCTACCCAAATTGACTCAAGAGGAAAAAGAAAGTCTTAACAGATCACTAACAAGTGAAGCGATTGAATCGGTGATCAAAAAATCCCAACAACAACAAAAAAGTCCTGGACAAGATGGTTTCACTGGGGAATTCCACAAAACTTCAGAGAAGAATTGACAACAATACGGTTTAACCTCTTTCAAAAGATAGAGGAGGAAGGACTATTCTATGAAGCAAACATAACCCTGATACCCAAACCAGACAAAGACACTACAAGAAAAGAAAACTACAGACCAATATGTCTTATGAATATAGATGCAAAAGTCCTCAACAAAATACTATAAGAAAGAATCCAACAGCGTATTAAAAGAGTCAGACACCATGACCAAGTGAGATTTATTCCAGGTATGTAGGGATGGTTCAACATTAGTAAAATAAATCTATGTAATACACCACATCAATAGAACAAAGGAAAAGAACCACATGGTCATCTCTATGGATGCAGAAAAAGCATTTGATAAAACCCAACACCCTTTCTTGATGAAAACCCTAAAGAAGATTGGAATAGAAGGAAAATTCCTCAATATGATTTGCAGCATATATGAAAAGCCAACAGCCAACATTATACTTAAAGGAGAAAGACTGAGAGTTTTCCCCTGGAAATCAAGAAAAAGACAAGGGTGCCCACTCTCGCCACTTCTTTTCAATATTGTATTAGAAGTCCCAGCCAGAGCAATAAGACAAGAAAAAGAAATAAAATGTATCAAGATTAGAAGAAGTAAAATTATCTCAATTTGTGGATGATGTGATCCTATATACAGAAAATCCAAGAGTCCACAAGAAAACATCTAGAGCTAATAGAGAAGTTTAGCAAAGTTGCAGGGTACAAAGTCAACAAACAAAGATCAGTTGGGTTTCTATACACCAGCAATCAGAAATCTGAAAGGGAAATCAGGGAAACAATTCCATTTATAATAGCATCTAAGAGAATAAAATACCTAGGAATAAATCTAACCAGGGATGTAAAGGACATACACAATGAAAACTATAAAACACTGCTGAAAGAGATTAAAGAAGATTTAAATAAATGGAAAGATGTTCCATGTTCATGGATTGGAAGATTTAATGTTGTTATCAATACTACCCAAAACAATCTATAGATTCAACACAATTCTGATCAAAACCCAACAGCCTTGTTTACAGAAATAGAAAAAGCAATCCTCAACTTCATATGGAATGGCAAGAGGCCCCAAATAGCTAAAACAATGTTGAAAGAGGAGAACAAAATAAGAGGACTCACACTTCCTGATTTTAAAATTTACTATATAGCTATAGTAAACAGCTTAGTACTGGTATAACAATAGACACATAGACCAATGGAATAGACTCAGAGTCCAGAAATAAACCCACACATCTATGGTCAACTGATTTTGACAAGGATGATAAGTCCATTCGATGAGGACAGAAGAGTCTCTTCAATAAATGGTGCTGGGAAAATTGGACTTCCATATGCAGAAAAATGAAACAGGACCCATGACTCACATCATACACAAAAACAAATTCAAAATGGATTAAGGACCTAAATGTGCAAACTAAAACCACAAAATTCTTCGAAGTACAAGCTGGGGCAATGGTCTCAGGCCTATCTTTCAACAATGGATTATTAATATAAAATAACAAAAGCACAAACAGCAAAAGACAAAATAAATAAATGGGACCTCATAGAAGTTAAAAATGTTTGTTCCTCAAAAGACTTTACCAAAAAAGTGAAAAGACAAGCTACCAACTGGGAGAATATCTTCAGAAACCATATATCCAACAAGAATCTAATAACCAAAATAGATATAAAACTTTGACAACTTAACAACAAAAAGACAAATAACCCAATCATAAAATGGGCAAAGGACTTGAATAGACATTTCACCAAAGAGGACATTCAAATGGCCACCAAACACATGGAAACATTCTCAGCATCATTAGCCATCAGAAAGATGCAAAACAAAACCACAATGAGATACCGTTTCACTTCCACTAGGATGACTAAGATTTAAAAAAAAGAAAATAACAGATGTTGGCAAGGATGTGAGAAAATAGGAACCCTTATCTGTTGCTGGTTGGTATACAAAATGGTACAGCCATTGTGGAAAAGTGTGGCAGTTCCTCAAAGAACTAAAAATAGAACTACCATATGACTCAGTAATTCCACTCCTAGGTATATACACAACAGACTTGAAAGCAGAGACTCAAAAAAGAGATGTGTACACCAGTGTTCTCATTACAGCACTAATCACAATAGTTAAAATGTGAAAATAACTGAAATTCACATCATCAGATGATTGGATAAACAAAATGTGATACATATACAATGGAATATTACTCAGCCAGTAGGAAAAATGAAATCTTGATACATGCTACAGTATTGATAGAGCTAGAAGACATTGTGCTGAGCAAAATAAGCCAATCACAAAAAGACAAATATTGTATGACCTCACCTATATAAAAAGACAAGAAAAGACAAATGTATAGAGAAAAAAGTTTATTAGTTGTTACCAGGGGAGGGAGGGAAGGGATAAGGGGAGTTAATGGTGTTGGAAAAATTGTACTGAATAAGGGTAGGTTTGCACAGTGAAATATTTTAATTGTTGTCAATAAGTTGTATATCTGTAAAAGTTTTGAATTGGCAAAAGTTGTGTGATGGATATACTTACAACAGTAACCAAAAAAAAAAAAAAAGTAGCTGCTGAAGCTGCTTATGTATAACCAAACACCTCATGTGATTTGGTTCCTTGGTTTTGAGCAACAGAGGAAGAAGGAGAATCAGGAATAGGGGGAGGATTTGGAATGTGTAGCTAATTGTCTCCATGAACAATTGCCTCCTTTGCCATGAGACCAGAACTGGATACTGCCTAGCTACCATTACTGAATATTTTGATCAAAGACTCCATAGAAGAATCCTGATCAAAAGGGGGAAAATGCAGAACAAAATTTCAAATTCCCTTGGACTCCAGAATTCCTAGAGCCATAGAGGGTGTATGAACCCCTGAAACTGTTGCCCCGAGATAATCTTTAAAAGTCAAACCAAAAATATCCCCTGAAGTCATCTTAAAACCGAACAATAGTGTAGCTTAACTAGTAAAAAAAGGTCTGCCTTGAGCATTATGCTCTGTTAAGAACTATCCATATGGGATCAAATTGACAACAGCAACTCAAAAGATTAGAAAGAAACCTTAGGGGACAGTAAATGTATGTTAATGAGGGAGGCACAACTCAGAAAAGGGGGTGAGAATGGTCACACAATTTGAACAATGTAATCAGTGTCACTAAATTGTACATGTAGAAACTGTTGAACTGGTGTATGTTTTGCTGTGTGTATCCTCAACAACAACAAAATAAATACAATTAGGAGAAAAGAAGAAAAAAAACATACAGAGGAAAAGCACAGGAGAGAAGAGAAGGCCATATGAAGACAGAGATAGATGTTAGAGCTATGCAACCACAAGGCAAGGAATGCCTGGAGCCACCAGAAGCTGGAAGAGGTAGGAAAGCTGGAAGAGACTTTGGAAGGAGTGCCGCCCTGCTGATAGCTTTATTTTAGACTCTTGCCTAAATTGTGAGAGAATAAGTTAATGTTGTTTTAAGCCACTCGGTTTGTGATAATTATTTGTTGCAGCAGCCCATGAAAACTATTATAATGGCATTGAAATGAGAGTTGAGTAATACTGGAAAAAATTTTTCCATGGGTCTTTTGTGTATCTGAAGTGCTTAGGTGTTAGAAATCGTTAAATGCTGGAATGCTAACAGAAATGTTGGCAGTTCCACCCGCCCAGAGTCACCTCAGAAGAAAGGCCTGGCAATCTGTTTCTGAAGGGTCACAACCTTGAAAACCCTATAGAGCACAGTTCTACTCTGAAACACATGAGGTTTCCATGAGTCAGAATTGATTCAACAGCAACTGGTTTGGTTTTGGTTTTTCTTGTGCATCTACATGTCGGGCAGATGAGGCACTGAATGCCCTTTGTTCTGGATTGCCTTTCTGTTTAGTGAACAGCCTGGAAGACATTGTATCTCTCATCAAAGCAAGGAACAAGTATGATTACTTCTCATTATCAAAGGTTCAGGTTTCTTAGGCTCAGGTTTCCTCCTACAATGCAACCCACTGTGTGAGAGTCGCCTGGCCCTATTCATGTCACCCTGTGGGAAGTAGGGCATGGGGAACCAGTGCAAAAATGCTGAGACTTTATAGTGTCGCTATAAGTTGGAGTTGACTCGACGGCAATGGGTTTGGTTTTTGTTTTTTGTTTTTGGTTGCTGTAAGTAATACTTTGTCTGTCATCTCTGACCCCAGGACTCTCGTGTCTTCTAACAGCATTCATGAAACCATGAAAAGTTAATTTTTTAGCTTGAATGTTGGTTAAATTTCAAACTCAACAGTTATTGACAAGTATTACACTTAAATCTTCTGTAATTAGGCTGTGAGTACCACTCTAGCTCCCTCCCCACTCCTGCAAATGCCTAATTTTATTTCTATCCTCTCTCCTACAATTCTCTAAAATTATGTAAATATTACTGGTCAAAGAAGCAGACAAATTGTAAAGAGACTCTTAGCAGAAACCATGCAGGCAAGAAGGCAGTGGAATGACATATATAAAACCCTGAAGGAAAAAAATTTCCAGCCAAGAATTATGTATGCAGCAAAATTGTCTCTCAAATACAAAGGCAAAATTAGAATATTTCCAGATAAATACAAATTCAGGGCATTTGTAAAAACCAGACCAAATTTACAAGAAAAATTAAAGGAAGTCCTCAAGTCAGAGGACCAAAAACATCAGACAATCATCTGAGATTAAGACACAGGACAGATCAAACAGATACCAACCCCCATAAAGAACTCTCAAAAATAAAACAAAACTAAAAGACTGGACGTAGGGAACAAGAGACACCAATATGTAAATGATGACAACATCAAAACAAAAAAAGAGGAATAAATGATGTAGTTATAGAACTTCCATACGGAGAAAAAGTCAAGGCGATATTAAGAAAGAAAAGACTCATTTTAAACTTAGGAAAATAAAGGTAAATTTCAAGGTAACCACAGAGGAAGCTAACAAACCTACCCATCAAAATAAAAAAAGAAGAAATACATAAAGACTCAGCAAACATAAAATCAACAATAATGAAAGAAATGAAAAGAAAATCCGTGAACAAAAAGAACTCAGCACAGAAAATTAAGCAGAACAAGAAACTGTCAACACCAAAAAAAAACAAAAACAACAACAACAACAAAATGACAGCGGTAAACTCATACCTCTCGATAATGCTGCTTAAATGCACCAACAAAGAGACAGAGAGTGGCAGAATGGATAAAAAAAGATCCATCCATATGCTGTCTACAGCAGACACACCTAAGAGACAAAGACATAAACAAACTACAACTCAATGGATGGAAAAAAACATGTCAAACAAACAATAACAAAAAAAGAGTAGGAGTGACAATATTAATCTCTGATAAAATAGACTTTAAAGCAAAATCCACCATAATGGATAAGGAATGATTAAAGGGTCAACACACCACGAAGACATGAACATAATAAATATATACATACCCAATGACAGTTCTCCAAAATACATAAAGCAACCTCTAACAACACTGAAAAGAGAAATAGACAGCTCCAAAGTAATAGTAGGAGACTTCAAAACACCACTTTCAGTGAAGGAAAGAATATCTAAAAAGAAACTCAATAAAGATACAGAAGATCTGAATAACACAATTGACCAGCTCGACTTCAGATATATACAGAACACTCCACCCAACAGTAGCAAAGTACATTCTTTTCCAACATGCATAGAACATTCTCCAGAATAGACCACATATTAGGCCACAAATCAGCCCTCAGCAAAATCCAAAACATCGATACAATACAAAACATTTTCTCTAATCACAGCGCCATAAAGTAGAAATGAATAACAGAAATGCCAAGGGAAAAAATTAAATACATGGAAACTGAACAACACCTAGTTTAAAAACCACTGGGGAATAGAAGAAATCAAGGATGGAATAAAAAAATTCATGGAATCAAATGTGAATGAAAAACACATCTTACCAAAACTTTTGGGACACAGCAAAAGCAGAGCTTAGAGGTCAATTTCTATCAATAAATGCACACATCAATAAAGAAGAAAGAGCCAAAATCAAAACATTAACTCGACAACATGAACAAATAGAAAGTAACAAAAGTAGCCCACAGTCAACAGAAGAAAGGAAACAATAAAGATTAGAGCAGAAATAGAGAACAGAAAAAACAATAGAAAGAATCAACAAGCAGAAGTTGGTTCTTTGAAAAGATTTAAAAAATTGACAAACCATTGGCCAACTGACAAAAGGAAAGCAGGAGAGGAAGCAAATAACCCAAATAAGAAATGAGATGGGAGATGGGTGATATCACAAGAGAATCAATTGAAATAAAAAGGATCATAACAGAATATTGTGAAAAATTGTACTGCAACATAGTTGAAAACCTACAGGAAATGGACAAATTTCTAGAAACACACTACCTATCTAAACTAACACAAACTGAGGTAGAAAATCTAAACAGATCATAACAAAAGAAGAGATTGAAGAGTTAATAAAAAAAAACTCCCAACAACAACAAAAGAAGCCCTGGCCCAGATGGCTTCACTGGAGAATTCTACCAAATATTCAGAGAAGAACTCACACCAATACTACTCAAACTATTTCAGAACATAGACAAGGAGGACTATTCCTGGATTCATTCTATGAAGCCAACATAACCTGATACCAAAGCCAGGCAAAGATACTGCAAAAAAAAGAAAATTACAGATCAATACCCCTCATGAATGCAGACACAAAAATTCTAACCGATAGAATTCAAGACCAAGTGGAATTCATACCAAGTATGCATGGATGATTCAATATTAGAAAATCAGTCATTGTAATCCACCATATAAGTAAAACAAAAGAATCACATGATCATCTCAATGAATGCAGAAAATGCATTTGACAGAGTCCAACACCCATTCCTGATAAAAACTCAGCAAAGTGGGAATAGAAGGGAAATTCCTTGATATAATAAAAGGCATTTATGCAAAATGAACATTCTCAACAGAGAGAGATCAAAAGCATTCCCTTTGAGAACATTAACCAGACAAAGATGCCCTTTATCACCATTCTTATTCAACACTGTGCTGTAAGTCGTAGCTAGAGCAATAAAGCTAGAAAAAGAAATAAAGCGCATCCAAATCGGTAAGGAAGAGGTAAAACTATCCCTATTCACAGATGATATGATCCTACACATAAAAAATCCTAAGAATCAACAAGAAAGCTACTGGAACGAATAGAAAGTTTCAGCAAAGCAGCAGGATGAAAGATTAACATACAAAAAATCAGTTGGCTTCCTCTACACCAACAAGGAGAATTTCAAAAAGAAAATCAGGAAAGCAATATCATTTACAATAGCCCCCACAAAGGATAAAATACTTAGGAATAAATCTAACCAGAGACGTAAAAGACCTATACAAAGAAAACCAAAAAACACTACTGCAAGAAACCAAAAGAGACCTACGTAAGTGGGAAAACACATGACACTCATGGCTAGGAAGACTCAATACTGTGAACATATCAATGCTACCTGTTATGGATTGAATGGTGTCCTTCCAAAATGTGTGTCAACTTGGTGAGGCCATGATTACCAGTATTGCGTGATTGTCCATTTTGTCATTTGATGTGATTTTCCTGTGTGTTGTAAATCTCTATGATGTTAATGAGACAGGATTAAAGACAGTTATGTTAATGAGGCAGGACTAAATCTACAAGATGAGGTTGTGTCTTAAGTCAATCTCTTTTGCGATATAAAAGGGAGAAGAGAGCAGAGAGACAGGGGGATCTCATACTACCAAGAAACAACAGCCAGGAGAATAGCATGTCCTTTGGACCCAGGGTCCCTGTGCTGAGAAGCTCCTCAACTGCGGAAGATTGGTGACAAGGATCTTCCCCTAGAGCCCACAAAGAGAGAAAGCCTTCCCCTGGAGCTGGCACCCTGAATTTGGACTTCTAGCCTCCTAAACTGAGGAGAATAAATTTCTTTTTGTTAAAGCCATCCACTTGTGTGTGGTATTTCTGTTGTAGCAGCACTAGATGACTAAGACACTACCCAAAGTGATGTAAAGATATAATGCAATCCTGATCCAAATTCCAACAAGACTCTTTAACAAAATGAAAAAACTGATCACCAACTTCATAGGGAAAGGAGAGAGGCCCTGGATAAGTAAAGCATCACTGAAGAAGAACAAAGTGGGAGGCCCCACTCTACCTGATCTTAGAACCTACTATATAGCCACAGTAGTCAAAACAGCCTTGTACTGGTACAACAACAGACACATAGACCAACGGACAGAATTGAGAACCCAGATGTAAAATCATCCACCTACAAGCAACTGATATTTGACAACTGGCCCAAGTCCATTAAATGGGGAAAATACAGTCTAACAATGATGCTGGCATAAATGGATGTTCATCTGGAAAGAAAATGCAATAGGACCCATACCTTATACCACACACAAAAACTAACTCAAAATGAATCAAAGACCTAAATATAAAACCTAAAATGATAAAGATCATGAAAGAAAAAATAGGGACAACGCTAGGATCCCTAATACATGGCATAAATACAACATAAACCATAACTAATGGTGCACAAATACCAGAAGAGAAACTCGATACCTGGGAGCTCCTGAAAATTCCACACTTAGGCTCATCCAAAGACGTCACCAAAAAGTAAAAAGAAAATCTACGGGCTGGGAAAAAAATTTTGGCGACAAGATATCCGAGAAGGGTCTAATCGCTAAAATCTACAGAATACTTCAACACATCAACAAGAAAAAGACAAATAAGCCAATTGTCAAAAAAATGGACAAAGGATATGAACAGACACTTCACCAAAGAAGACTTTCAGGCAGCTAACAAACACATGAGGAAATGCTCATGATCATTAGTCATTAAAAACAAAATCTGTTGCCGTTGAGTCGATTCCGACTCATAGCGACCCTATAGGACAGGGTAGAACTGCCCCATAGGGTTTCTAAGGAGTGCCTGGTGGATTTGAACTGCTGACTTTTTGGTTAGCAGCCGTAGCTCTTAACTACTATGCCACCAGGGTTTCCCATTAGCCGTTAAAGAAGTGCAAATCAAAACTACAATGAAGTACCATCTCACGCCGGCAAGAATGGCACTAAGCAAAAAAAAAAACAAAACAAAACAGAAAAAGACAAATGCTGGCGAGTTTGTGGGGGAGATTGGAACTCTTATGCACTCTGGGTAGGACTTTAAAATAGTATAACCACTATGAAAAATGATATGGCACCTCCTTAAAAAATTAGAAATACCATAGGATCTTACATTCCCATTCCTAAGACTATATCCTAGAGAAATAAGAGCCATCACACCCACGTTC
The DNA here is from genome assembly GCF_000243295.1 of Trichechus manatus latirostris. Lineage (NCBI taxonomy): Eukaryota > Metazoa > Chordata > Mammalia > Sirenia > Trichechidae > Trichechus > Trichechus manatus. The sequence continues at coordinate 1,980,116 of NW_004444156.1, forward strand.
ATTGTAGCATTATTCACAACAGCAAAAAGATGGAAATAACCTAAGTGCCCACCAACAGATGAATGGATAAATTATGGTACATACACACAATGGAATACTACTCAATGATAAAGAACAATGATGAATCTGCAAAACATCTTACAACATGAATGAATCTGAAGGGCATTATGCTGAGTGAAATAAGTCAATCACAAAAGGACAAACACAGTATGAGATTACTATTGTAAAAACCCAAGAAGAAGTTTACATACAGGGAAGAAAGCAATCTTTGATGGTTCTGAGGCGGGGGTGTGGGGAGAGAGGAGAGGAAACCACTAACTAGTAGACAAGTGTTAACTTTGGTGAAGGGAAAGACAACACACAATACAGAGGAAGTCAGCACAACTTGACCAAGGCAAAGTCATAGAAGCTTCCTAGACACATCCAAACACCTTGAGGGGCCAAGTTACTGGGACTGAGGGCTGGGGATCATGGTCAGTTGGCATAACATAGTTCATAAAGAAAACGTTCTACACTCTACTTTGGTTTGGGGTCTTAAAAGCTTGTGAGTGGCCATGTAAAATACATCTATTGGTCCCATCATGTTCAGAGCAAAGGAGAATGAAGAAACTCGAAGACATGAAGAAAATATTAGTCCGAAGGACTAATGGACCACATGAACCACAGCCTCCACCCGCCTGAGCCCAGAAGAACTAGATGGTGCTCAGCTACCACCACCAACCGCTCTGACAAGGATCACAATAGAGGGTCCCGGACAGAATGGGAGAAAAATGTAGAAAAAAATTCAAATTCACAAAAAAAAAAAAAAGACAAGACTTACTGGTGTGACAGAGACTGGAGGAACCCCCGAGACCATGGGCCCTCGGACACCCTGATAATTCAGAACTGAAGCCACTCCCAAAGTCCACTTTTCAGTCAAAGATTAGACAGGTGTATAAAACAAACAAAAACATACATGGGAAACTTGTTTCTCAGTTCAGTCAAGTATACGAGACCAAATGGGCAACACCTGCCCAAAAGCATAGACAAGAAGGCAGGAAGGGACAGGAAAACTGGACGAATGAACATGAGGAACCCGGAGTATAAAGGGAAAGGGGGACAGTGCTGACACGTTGCAGGGATTGCAACCAATGTCATGAAACAATTTGTATACAAATTTTTGAATGAGAAACTAATTTGCTCTGTACACTTTCACCTAAAACACAATAAAACTAAAAAAAAATTGTGAAGAGATTGATCAGTTAAAACATGTTGCATTTTCATCAGTTAGAGAAGCAGAGTAAAGAAGAGGAAACTTTGCATTTGAAAATCTGTGGAGACAAAGGAGTGGAGACACTGAGGACGGTGTTAACATTAACAAATGTTATTATCTTTACAAAGTCATATGGAGTGAAGACCATCTTAGTTAAGGTATATCATGCCTACTTGTCACCACAAATCAGACGAAGAGTTGATTTATTGCCGACTTTTCTCCAGGCAGGAGACACATATTCCACCCCTCCCCGCCTCCCAGCCCCAGATAGCTGAGACCAGGAACCGTATTGGTGCATGTTGAAGTTTCTGGAATGACTAATTGGTGCCATTTGTGGTTAAATGTTGTAAATGCATCGTATCAATACTTCTGTCATCATTCAAAACTAGGCAGGAGAAAGGAATAGGAAGAATGCTGTAGTTAACAAGCCTGAGCCTGTCAGGGCAAGCTGTAGGCAAAGTCATGAAACTTTGTCTCCAGCACCACCCACACCTATTCTTTCACCAGGATCTCCCTGCATTCTCCTGGCTGCTGCAGGCCACCATCTGCAGTGCCAAAGCTCTGGTCCTCCCCCAACCCCTGACATGCCAGCCAAACTTACCGGTCCAGGGATTTCCAAACTGTTGCAAACTAGCAACACTTTATTCATCCCTCACTGCTTTCCAATTAAATCACACATGAAAGTTACTGAATGACCCAAACGGGACACTTTATAGACTGAAAGTCATTTGCCAAATTCTGGGAAACTGCATCTCTGATGGATTGAACTGAGAAGTCAATGTCGACGTTGTGTACACTCTGCCCTTTGCGTCCAAGGAAGGGGGAGGGTGATAGGGAAGCAGGAAAACGCTTAGATCTTGTTGCAATCTTTCCGTTGTTATTGTTAGTTGTCATCCAGTTGACTCTGACTCATGGTGACCCCATGTGTGCACGGCTCCATGAACTGCTCCATAGGGTTTTCAAGGCTGTGACCTTTCAAAAGCAGATCTCCGGGCCTGTCTTATAAGGTGCCTCTGGGTGGATTCAAATTGCCAGTCTTTCAGTCAAGTGCTTAATCGTTTGTTTGTGCCACCTAGATTTCACCTAGATTTGGGGTGAAAAAAAAAAAAAGAAACCTGAACAAATTCCATTCCGACTCATGGCTTGGCAACCCCATGCTTGTCATTGTAGAACCGTGCTCCGTAGGGTTTCAATGGCTGTGATCTCTTGGAAGTAGATCCCCACGCCTTTCTTCTGAAGCACCTCGGGGTGGACCTGAATTGCTAACCTTCCTGTCAGCAGCTAAGCACTTAACCATTTGCACCACGGAGGGACTCCCAGCTCTGGGATGGGGAAGTGTAGTAACCAGAGGGCCAGGCAGCCAGTCCATGCTGTAGAAAAACTCCCTTCTCAGCCATGCACACCATGCACCTTCAGGACTCAACTCTCACACATTCATTCTGGGACTTCCATCCCTGTTATGGGTAGGGTGAAGAGGGTGGATGCATGGGGCCTCTGGAAAGGCTCAAAGGCAGTGGTGGCATTAAGTAACTAGAGCCACTGTTCATCAATCCCAGCTACATTTCTAAGTGGAGAGACAAACCAACCCACTCTCAACGGACACTGACATTTAATGAAAAGAGTAAGCTTGATTTATCAAGACTCTTTCAGTCATAAGGGACACAAACCCAAATCAAGCTAGTTCAATTAAAAATGGATTTACTGACTCACACAGTCAAAGTCCAAAGGTGGAGTTCATATCAGAGGCTCAAGAGACCCCAGTGATGTCAGCAGGTGCCCCCTCTCTCTTTCCCTGTCTCTGCCTCTCTCCCCTCTGCTCTCCTCTATCGCTTCATCCTCTTCCACTGCAGATGGGCATCTTTCCTGTGGTGGGAGATCAGACAGCTTCAGGCCAGCCGTTCTAGAGGAGAGAGTGTGGTTCCCTCCAAGTGCACATCTATAAAATCCAAGACAAGGACTCTCAGCTCCAGCTTAGGTCACACACCCATTTGGGGACCACTTTCTGAACTAAGAGTGGGCAGGCCTGGGTCATGTGGCCAATCTGTACAGTGATAACCTCACCAGTGCTGCATGGAATGGGGAAGGGTCATCTCCCCAAATAGACGACATTTTTTCTGGGTAGGAGAAGACTGGGAAAGTGAAGGGAGGAGATGGGAGCCAGATTTAACAATAGGGGCCCACATGAACAAAGTTAGGCAGACACAGCTCATTTATGTCTGGGTGCTTTCACATCTGAGCCGGTGGTTGTTCAGGGGGTTAATCAACCACACAACTGGCTTGGATTTAGTTTGCCAGTCTCTGGAGGTCTGGTCAATTTCAGATCACTGTTGTCTAGGTCAATAATAAGCCACGTCCATTGCCAAATAGCATTGGGCTGTGTGGAACTGGAGTCATTTATAAGCTTCAGGGAGGCCAGGGCCGTTTAAGTATCGTTGACTATTGAGTTTTTATATCTTACGCCACACCTGTTGGCAGTCATTAGAATAGAGGGAGCAAATATGTGACATTCATTCTGTCACTCCCCACCCCCATGTCCCTATCAGATATAATTGTTCAATCACCGCATTCTTTCCCACTGATCCAGAAAGGGCCTCAGAATCATTCTCAACGAAGTTCTCCAGGCAGCTACTCCTAATCAGTTGGAGTTGGCATGTGAGATGAGACCCATTTGTTCTCCCTGCACTATCGTGTCACAGGTCAATCCTTTGAGGATCTCTTCTCATGATGCGCTGGCCAATCAGCAAGGGGAAGACCTATGTGAAATTCTCATTGGTAAAATTGCATATGGACTACACAAGGTTGGAAAAGCAGTGCGGGCCTGCACACTTTGTGGAATACGGCAAGCACTGGGCATTATGAAAAAGACTCTCTTATTAAGATTGTGTAAAAAACGTATCCTAGAAATATATGTAATCTTTTAGTGTTATTGAAGATAATAAATATACAGAAGATATCCAGATACTTTCCAATAGACAGTATGTATGTGATTCTTCCAGATTTCCTTATTGAAGGATGGATAAATGGAAACAACAACAATATAAGACCACAGAATTTTTTTGAAAGGATGAAGAACATGGGTCTGAAGATGCAGAGCACATGCATACTTTGAAAGAAGATTTACTATAGAAAAATGAAAGTCAACCTTGAAAAGTAACTTCTTTGTGATCACAAAATGATACAGAAAATACACAAAAGCAAAGGTAAGGATGCAGGTTGAGATAAAGTGGAGTTAGATGAAAAAGAGGAAACAAAAGTAAAACATAATCAAGTTACTTACTGAAAACAGAATAAATCAGAATCAACAGTATGTAAGACCGAATTTGAAATGTAAAAGAATCTTTCCAAGAACACAAGGACATAAGATAAAAGACTGGAAATAATGAGACACAAGATGATAGGTGTGGAGAACAGAGACCAGAAAACCAAACTATGGGTAAAAAATGTTACTGAAGCTTAAAGCTAATAGTTGATCAGAAATAATTGAAAAAAAATTTTTTATTTAAAGAATTTTGAATCTGCCTATTAAAAAGACTGAGTGTGTTCCCAGCCAATTTTGTGGAGACACCTACACCCAGAAATATGCTGGACACATTTTTGACTTTGAAGAAAGACGAAAAAGTTCTGTAAGATCCAGGAAAGACAAACACCATATTATCTACATATGGGCTCAGTCTTCTACTCTGTGAGGCTAATTGGTCGTGTTTAATGGAGAAGTGCCAACAGAGATTTGAGGGAAAATGATTATGATCCAAAAGATTTATAGCAAGTTCAATGGCCCCAACCAAAGACCATCAGGAACAAGTTGGAGTTATTACTAACTGCAATGAGGAGAACTCACACCATAGGGAACCCTGGAGGATCTCATTAAGACAGTGTTAGAAAAGACTTATTAAAGGATTTAGACTTTGGTTGGTTGATTTAGAGGAGGGTTTAAGGAAGTAAGGAAGTAAGCATCCTGAACTGGATGCTGTCAGGAAAGGGGAACAATTTTATGATTGGGTACCTCAATAAATCTATTCTTCAGGGTGGGCAGACTAGAGAGAGGTAAACGATGTAATTGGTAAAGAAGTAGCAGGCACTCATATTAACCAGAGGAAGGGGATGTCTGGTCATCTATGTGACACGGACAGTGACCTTGTTTTATCTGTGTGCAGGTATGATTATGGGATGTTCTTGCTTTTGTCTGGATCCATCATGGTCCTGCCATGGCCTTGGCTGATGTAATGTAGTGTGAAATTGTTTATGCTCCCCAGGAGAGCACCAAGGCCTAGTGTGAGTGGCAGGCCAGCTCCCATATGGTGGGGTCTGCTTTTCCCTTTCTCTCAAGTCAAGCTGATTTTCATATCTCTGAGTCAATAAAACACAGTCTCACATTTTCAGATGCACAGAAAATGTACATCTTACGTACTCATTTTAAATAACTTAATAGTAGACAGCTTCTGATTGTCCAAAACATAAATAAGAGAATAAAAACTAAAAAATAGGAAATTCAGATTACTAAAAGATTGGCAGTGAATTCTGATGCAAGCTTCATGTCAGACTGATTTAGAATTGTAAATCTCATGACAAAATTAGGTGCAAGAGTAAAAATCGTATCTTGAAAATAGGATTTGTAATGTAAAAACAGTAATAACTTAACAGTAATAATTTGGTTCTTCAATTCCACATTAAAACAGAAAAGTCTCATAATACGTAAAGCAAAATTGGACAGATTATAAAGAGAAATGGACAAATCCATCACCGTGGAGAGACGATTAGTGCAGTGGGTAGAGGCACAGTCACTGGGGTTGAATTCTTTGACTGTGTGGCTTTGGACATGTCACTCAGCCACTCTGCAGTGTCCTTTTCGCATCTGTAAAATGGTGATAACAACAGAATCTAACCCTTTGGGGATGTTGTGAGGCTGAAATGAGTAAATATATCAACAGTGCCTGGCAACTAGGAAATGCTGTGTAAGTATCAGTTGTTATCTTGGTGGAAGACTTACTTCTCTCAGTAATAGATAGATAAAGTCAACCAAGAATTAGTAGCTACTTAACAAGCTTTAGTTAATGGATATATATACAAACCTGTACCAGGTTCAGATAGTTTTATAAACGGGTTCTACCAAACATTTAACTTGTAACCAGTTGCCGTGGAGTAGATTCTGACTCATGGTGACCCCATGTATGTGAGTCACAGTAGTACTGTTCTCCATAGGATTTTCAATGGCTGATTTTTTTAGAAGTAGATTGCCAGGCCTTTCTTCCAAGGTGCATCTGGGTGAACTCAAGTTACCAGCCTTTCAGTTATCAACCAAGTGCATTAACTGTTTTAAGGAATAGCTAATCCTTATCATATACACACCATTTCAGAGAATAAAGGGAAAGTTCCCCAGTTCATTTTATGTGACTGTATTATCTTCAGTATCAAAGCTAGACAGAACTGAAGAGAAAGGATAATTATAGGCCAACATTACTAATGGACATAGATTAAAAAATCCTAAGTAAAATGTTAGTAAATCAAATCCAGCAATATGTAAAACAATAATATATATATAATATAAAAACAATAATATATAATGACCAATTGCAAGGATGTAGGGATGGTTTAACATTAGAAAACATAATATAGTTCAACACATTAATAGATTAAAGAAGGTAAACCATTTCAATAAATCAGAAAATGCATTAGGTAAAATTTGACACTCACTCATAATTTATAAAAAGAATAAATTAGTAAACTAAGATTAGAAGGAAATATCCTTAAAGTGATAAAGAGTTATCAGTCAAAAATCTGTATCACACATAATCCGTAATGTTGAAATGGTAAATCTTCCCTTTTAAAAGTCCAGTACATATGGTGATGAGAAATTTGGTAATGCTTATGGATGATGGTGGTACAACATGATTAATGTAATTGATATCACTAAATTGTACACCTGAAAAAAATGTTGAATTGGCAAACGTATTATATATATTTTCACGACAATAAAAAAATGAAAAAAAAACAAGTACAAAATTGACAACTAACAACACATCTATTCAACCTTGTACTGGAGATCTTAATTGCACAGTAAGATGAGGAAAAAATAGAAGGGATAAAGACTAGAAAGAAAGAAACCAAACTGTCATTATTCATAGATAATATCAGGTTTTACAAAGAAAATCCAAGAGAACCATAGAAAAATTATTAAATTTCATTACACACATCATATGTTATATATCAGTATGTGCATGTGGACACCACACAGATATTCAGTGAATATCATTGAATGCCTTCCTTGTGCCAGGCAATGTCCTACATGTGGGGTATTCGGTGGTGAATGAAAGAGATATGGACTCTGCCTTCACAGCTTACAACCTAGTAAAGCAGGTAGGCAGTTAAACAAAAAGATAATAATAGAGTGAGTTAGCATTATTACAGGGGAGAACTTGAGATTGTAGTAGGAGTCTCTAATCCCATGCAGAGAGAATGGAAGCCATACAAGGCATTCAGGAAGTTTCCATTTTAGAGAAACCTCTCAGACTGCAGTGTGGAGAATGAATAGGGGAGGGGCTGTGTCAGATTGGAGCTAAGGAGACTGCTTAGGGGGAAACTACAGTAATCCAGGCAAGACAGGGTGGTGACCTAGACGAGGGGAGACGCTGAGAGAAACTGGATGGATTTGGGATCTATTCAGAAGATAGGATTGCTCAACTCAACTGAGGAATGACCTGCAAGTTTCTCCTTAGTGGATACCCAAAAGTCTGTATGTTAAAATGATCTCTCAGATGTGAAATCATGGATGCTTTTTATTTTTTTCCTTATACTTTTTCCTAAATTTTCTATAAAGTATTTATTACTTTCATAATCAAGAAAAGGTTATGAGTATTTTCTTGTCCCTGCCATCTATCCCTTAGGTCTCAGCTTTCTTCTAGGAAAACTTTTGTAATCTATGCTAACAGAAAAATGGGTTAGCCATGTACTATTCTCCCATGTAAAACATCTGGCTTTTATTGGTGGTTTCTGAGGGCAATTTGTAAAGTCAAAGGATTACATGCTCTGGAAGCTAGCAAGTATTATGAAAAACTGGGGGAAGCCCAGGCTTTGTAGAAACAAAGACTTCTATTGCTTACCGGTTTAGTCACATTGGGAAAATCACTTAACCTGTCTGGAAATACCATCTAGCACACTTCGAGTGTCTAGTACTATAATGTGTGTGAAAGCACTTGTAAAACACCATACAGATGTTAGTAGTTCTATGGCACTGCTTACAGGGGTAAGTTCAAACTTCTTTCCTGGCATTTAGGGCCTTACATAACTTACCTAAATTAATCCTCCAGTTCTGTCTTCTCATTCCTCACACTTCTGCTAAATACTCCCTATAACTATACTTTCTTAACCCCTTGCACATTTGATTATTTGCAAAGACTGAGGTCATAGTGCATACATATTTTCAAGATGATGCCTTACTGTTCAGGTGACCATATGTCCTGGTTTGCCTGTTGTCCTGACATCTCATACTTTTTACCATTATCTTGAACGAACATGTCTTTTATTGTGATCAGCTTTAGGAACTTCAGTCCCACTTAGTTTGGTAAATTCAGGTGGATTTCGGGTTCAATCCAATGGACAAATTAGACCTTGGACAAATTATCTATCTTTGAATGAACTTCAGTTTACTCGTCTGTAAATTTGAGGCAAAAATATGTACCTTGTGGTGATTAGAAATCATATTCATAAAGGCCCTGGCATATAATTTAAAAAAAGCCCAAATCCATGCTGTCAAGTTGATTCTGACTCATAGCAACCCTACACACCTGTCTTAGTCATCTAGTGCTGCTGTAACAGAAATACCACAAGTAGATGGCTTTAACAAAGAGAAGTTAATTTCCTCACAGTAAAGTAGGCTAAAAGTCCAAACTCAGGGCGTCAGCTCCAGGGGAAGGCTTTCTCTCTCTGTTGGCTCTGGAGGAAGGTCCTCATCCTCAATCTTCCCCTGGTCGAGAAGCTTCTCAGGCACAGGAACCCCGGGTCCAAAGGACACGCTCTGCTCCCGGCACTGCTTTCTCGGTGGCATGAGGTCCCCCTGTCTCTCTGTTTGCTTCTCTCTTTATATCTCAAAAGAGATTGCCTCAAAACACAATCCAATCTTATAGATTGAGTCCTGCCTCACTAACGTAACTGCCGCCCATCCTCCCTTATTAACATCATAGAGGCAAGATTTACAACATATAGGAAAATCACACAATACCAGGAATCACTGCCCAGCAAAACTGATACACACATTTTGGGGGGGACATAATTCAATCCATGACACTACCAAAAACCAAACCAAACCCATTGCCATCAAATCGACTCCGACTCATAGTGACCTTATAGGACAGAGTAGAACTGCCCCAAGGAGTGGCTGGTGGATTCGAGCTGCTGACCTTTTGGTTAGCAGCTGAGCAATCTAACCACTGCGCAACCAGGGCTACAGCACATTATAGGTGCTCAATGAATTATTATCATTATTCCAGATGTGCTGTTGTGTTAGTCTTATGATTTTGTATTTAAAAAAAAAAATTATTTTCATCAAGATGACCAACGGTTTGGTGAAACAGGTATACAGATATATATATTTAAAATCATGTGTTTATATTTTTCTATAAGGTACAATTTTCTGTGCCCTGTCTGTGTAATTCTTTCAAGAATCACCAGATTGAACTCAATTGAAGGCCAACTATTCAATCAAAACAAGAACTCCTCCAAATCTTTAACACCCAGTGGGTAAATTATCGGGGAAACAACTTCATCCATTCATTCATTACTCCTCTCAACCATTTTGCAGTTCACATTAGGTTTTCTGATGTGACAGGTAGAATTTGGCCAAGCTAGGGGGAAAGGACAGGCAGGGTATTAAAAACCAGAGGAAAATCTATCCAGCAACCTTCATTACTTCCTGTCATAGGATGACTTCCACTTCTCCTTGACATGTCCCCTGGGAAGTACAGAAGAAAATAGAACCAAGCATTGAGAAAAGAAATACAAAATACTTCTTTAAAGTCATATTAAAGTTACCCTTCACCCTTTCAAACATACCAACTGTGAATTGGGCCTCAAACTCTTCAGAAGCTACTTCTTCCTTTGGGATAAGAAAGTGGCAATGACAGCAGCTATCAAGTGCTTAAAAAAGCTGGACTGAGATAAGGCCCTGGGCTGCCTCAAACTGCACCCATCTGTCATCAGGGGAGACCAACGGCCTGGGCGCTGTAACTGACTCTTAGCAGCAAGCAAGGTCCAGCGTTGGACTTCTGGGGCAATGCGACATTTTTCAATGGCCTTTGGGGGAAACAGTTTTTTGCCCTTTTTCAAGACCATGGAAGCCAAATTCCATTGTCTGTTGGCCCTAGAAATTCTGCCAAGAAAGAGTATGCTGCAGGCATTCTGCCTTGTGTGGGAGTCCAACTCAGAAGCAGTTCCACAAATAGGACAGAACATACACAGGCACACACAGTGTGAGGAAAACCCCAAAGAATCATTTGGCATTGGAGTGATCTTTCTTGCTGTTTTGGGTTGAATTATGTCCACCCAAAATATGTGTTGTAAATCCTAACCTCTCTGTGCCTGTGGCGGAGCCCTGGTGGCGCCGTGGTTAAGCATTTGGCTAAAAACCAAAAGGCGGTTTCCTTGGAAACCTATAGGGCAGTTCTTCTCTGTCCTGTAGGGTCACTATGAGTCGGAATTGACTCGATGACAATGGGTTTGGTTTGGTTTGGTTTTTATGACTGTGGTTATCATCCCATTTGGGAATGGGTTGTCTTTGTTATGTTAATGAGGCAGGATTAGTGTAGAGTGTATCTTGAGTCAATCTCTTGAGATGTAAAAGAGATTACACAAGCCAGCAGAGGAGACATGGGGTAAGATAGATGCCAAGTCACATGGAGATCTCCATGGAAGCAGAAGCTGAAGAGACAAGCACCTTCCTCCAGAGCCAACAGAGAGAGAAAGATTTCCGCTAGCACTGGCACTCTGAATTCGGACTTCTAGACTCCCAAACGTTGAGAAAATAAATTTCTGTTTGTTGAAGCCACCCACTTGTGGTATTTCTGTTATAACAGCGCTGGATAACGAAGACACTTGCCTAAGCAGCAATGTTCCTGTGGATTTTCCCATCCCGAGATTTCATTTAGTGTTATCTCATGGTGCAACAATTCCTTTCTCTATCTCTGCTTGGACGACTCAGTGAAAATAAGCTCATTTAACCTATTGGCATGGCCATATGGATCTTATTCTCCTTATTCTGAGGGCGATTGGCTGTCTTGTACATAATCTATCAAGTCATTTCAAGCAATTATTTCCCTTCTTTCTCTTTCTACTTTCTTATGTCTTCCTTTGACGTTCAAGACAATAATTTACAAACAGAAATCATTTTCAGTTTTGTTTTTTTCTAGAAGAAAACTTTCCTGTATAGGCTGTAAGTTAAGATAATCAGATGCACTGTTTCCCAGAGATGAATCTCAGGAGTTTGAATGTTTTGAGGACTTCATGTAGAGCTTTCAAGCCTCTCCAAACTATGTCTCCATCTCACCTCTATTTTTAGGGTGGGAAGGGTGAAGACACTTGTCTGTGAAAAATGAAATGGGATCCTTGAGAATTAG
>NW_004444156.1:1993080-1994465 GCF_000243295.1 Trichechus manatus latirostris
CAGGGAAATGCAAATCAAAATCACAGATCAAACTTCACGCCCACTAAACCCATCCCCGGAGAGCTGATTATGACTCATGTTCCTACGTTGCAGAGTAGAACTGCTTTGTAACGTGTTTTCGGCCGTAATCTTTACGGAAGAAGATCGTCCAACCTTTCTGCTGTGGTGCCACTGGGTGGGTTCAGACCTCCAACCTTTTTAGGTTAGTAGTTAAGCACAAACGGTTTGCGCTACCTGGGGACCCGTCACACCCACTGAGATGGCCATAACACCTGTCAGTGAGGATGCGGAGAAATCGACACCCTCGTGCACTGCTGATGAGAATGGAAAAATGGTGCGGCCACTTTGGAACTGTCCCGTAGTTTCTCAAAAGGTAAAAACATAGAGGCACCATTTACCCTAGAAATTTCCCTCCTAGGTCTCAACCCAAGAGCAATAAAAGCATATATACACACAAAACTTGTCCCCGATATTCATAGCAGCAGGATTCTTTATAGCCAAAAAGTGGAAATAACTCAAATGTCAGCCGATGGATGAATAAATAAATGTGCTATATGCGCACAACGGAGTGTTATCGGACCGTAGAAAAGAATAAAGCACCGATAGATGCTACAACATGGGTGAACCTTGCAGACATTGTGCTGAGTGAAGGAAGCCGGTTACAAGAGAACACATTTTGTATGATCCCATTCATATGCAGTGTCCTGAATGGGCAGGTCTGTAGAGACAAGTCAACTGGTGACTACCTAAGGCTGGGATAGGGACAGAGAAGGAGGCTGGGGAAAAGTGGGGTGACTACTAAAGAGTAAGAGTCTCTTTTTGAGATGATGATAATGTTCCAAAGTTGATTGTGGTGATGATTGCCCTTATCTATAAATGTACTAACAGCCATTAAATTGCAGGCTTTAAATGGGTTAAAAAAAAAAAAAAAGCTGTTATTAAAAAACAAAATAAAACTATACAACATGGTTCCAACCTCCATGGGGTTTATGGTCTAGTTAAGGAAACCAGTGTGCTCAAGTCACACCAGTGAACAATAGAAGTCACTATTGAAATGTCAAGTCATGCAGTATGATGATAGTATTGTAGATGCTGAGAAAAGGAGATAAATGAGAACAACATACTGTCAGAAAACGTCATAGATAAGGTGGGATTTAAGTGGTACCTTGAAATATGAGTGGAATTGAAACTTTTTTCTCCGGGGAGTTAGAATGACTTGAAATTTCCCCCATACCGTGGGCTCTCTTTTGCCTCTAGGCCTTTGTACCTGCCGTCCCCTCTGCTCTGAACATTCTCCTCCTCTCCCCTCGCTCCCTGGGGGTAACTCCAGGCCATCCTCCAGGAAACCCTTCCCACTCCCTTGCTTGGAGCCCTCTGCACCATGT
>NW_004444156.1:1999454-2000984 GCF_000243295.1 Trichechus manatus latirostris
GATCTCCCTGCAGCCTCTCCAACACTTGTTATTTTCATTTTTTTGATTTGTGCCAGTAATGCCAGGGTGAGATGGTATTTCATTGTGGTTTTAACTTGCATTTCTCTAATGGCTAGTGAACACGAACATTTCCTCATGTGTTTGTTGGCTGCTTGAATGTCTTCTTTGGTGAAGTGTCTGCTCATTTCCTTTGCCCATTTTTTGATAGGATACAAGAACATTCTTTACAGGATCGGATTGCCACATCTTTCTCCTGAGGAGTGGCTGGTGGGTTTGAACTACTGACCTTTCAGTTAGAGGCTGAGCTACTTAATTACTGTACCACTAGGGCTACTAAAGTGTCTGTAATTTAGCTTAAATTTATTTTGAGGTTCCTGGTGACTCATTTAAAAAAAAATAGAGGGTATGCTAATCTACATGACTCTCATTATTGGAAAAGTGAAACTGTGCTAGTTCCTTAGTGGAGAAAAAGTTTTCCAAACACCACATACTAACAAATATACCTTACGTGGAGTCTTACAGAACAGATGCCTAGGCTTATTCCTAGGGTTGCTTGCAAGGCTATGTACAGAAAGAGTTGTTTGCTGATTGGGAAGTTGTTATCAGCAGCTCCATTCTCAGGAATGCAGCGGCAGGAGCAATGATAAAGCCATATGCAGATAAGTTCTGCTCAACAAATATTTATTTGCCATTTCCTGTGCTAGATACTCTGCTAGAATAAGACAGAGTTCTGCTCCTGAGAGACACAAGAGCTGGGAGGAGAAGCCAAAGGTTGTGAGCTGAGCAAGCAGCTGCTCTAACAAGTGGGTAGAGTTCAGATCTAAGAAGTGGGTTATAGACTGTCTGGGGGAGTTGCCTGACATGTCAGCAGGAAATGCAGTGACATCTGGACTGAGCAGGAAGCTGCATTTCTCAGTAGGGTGGGTTTCCATGTGGATCTTAGCTCACAGAAGCAGGGACCCAGCCTGACAGGAGCCACACAAACCAGAGAGGGCACCTCAAATGATGACATTCAGCGTATTTTGTCTTCCATATGAGTTAGGTTCTAGATTACAGTATAAGGAAAAAAAAATTACATTTAATCAAAATTATCCTTGCAAAATCCCTTACATTGTCCTTAAAGTGAGGCATACCTATATAAACCATATATAGAAATGTGTGGGCCCTGGTGGTGCAGTGGTTAAGAGCTTGGCTGCTAACCAAAAGGTCGGCAGTTCATGCACAGCTTGGGAGCCACTTCCTTGGTCTGTGCAGCTGTCCCAGTGGGATCTCTGGGGGACTTTCTTTTTATTTATTTTCTCTTTTTCTTTTTTTCTTCATTTCTCATCTCCCTCTACTTTCCTTCTATTCCTGTCTCCTGAATACCTGGTGCTGTGTGCCATCTCCACCTCTTCTAGACAGGCTATGCCCTGAGGCCTGGGAGCCACTTCCCCAGTCACCAGTGGGAATCCTGGGGGCGTTTCTTTCTTTTTCTTTTTTAATTTTTATTTATTTATTTTTTCTCTTCTTCTTTTTTCCTCTTTGTTTTTC
>NW_004444156.1:2002398-2004929 GCF_000243295.1 Trichechus manatus latirostris
AGTTCTACTCTGTCCTACAGGGTCGCTATGAGTCAGAATTGACTCGACAGCAACAGGTTTGGTTTTGGTTTGGTTTTATGTAAAACATAATTTTACAGTAGTTTAAATTACATCATTTAAATAACTTTCCTCCCCCCACCCACTGCCTGAGCACATATTGTTGCTTCATACAAGTTAAATATGTGTATGATTAGATGTCATCGAAGTGAATCATGTCCTCAATAGGGTTTTTTTTTGCAACAAATGCAGAAATGGATTTCATATCAGTGTTGTTTACAGCCATCTTCAATAAAATCTGAATGCTAAACATTAAAGTATAATTCAAGTCAAGATGATTCAGCACTAAGTACTAAGTTCAAGGAGTCTATAATACAGTTTCAGTGGGCTAACATGAAGCACGGTAGAATTTAGAGCACCTAGAATTGCTGGATTCTAGATACTTCATCCACCATTCCTAAAATATTGACCCTCTAGGGGGCTGTTTGTAAGAGTTGGATGGGAAACAGTTTAATCATTTGCTCTCTGGTAAGGGCTGCATCCAGTCCTGGTGTTCTCTATTTCTTATTCAGGTCAATTCCTTTTGGAAACCAGAGGAGCAGATTGTAGAGATAATATTTGAGGCTGTAAGTTGTGTGGCCTAGCCTGTGTTTTTTGCCACAGTGGGAGAATGTCCTACCTTCACACAGAGGGTGGCCACACAAATATGGATTTTTATCAGGAAATAGCTTTGGATCCACCCTAGTACTTAAATGTTACTGAGAACCTGAGTTTCTTATCAAAAAGCAACTCATAATTTGGATCTGAAAAAATTTTCAAAGCATGTCCTAGTGGTTGCCCACCATGGACACAGAAAACCTTTAGGAGTGGCTTGTCTGATGGTGAGTAGCGTGGCATATCTGATGTGGCCATTAGAATAACTTAGTCATAAAATGTATTGGGTTTCTGACCCCAATCTTTCACCAACTTGCTTTCTCTTTGTGGTGGGATTTTGGTCTCATGTCCACACTCTCCCTGACACTTGAACCTCGGTAGTCCTTGTATTTGAGCCCTCCCATTTCAGTGCTGACAGATCATAGTGACCTCACTTTGTTCAACAGCAGAGATAGGCTAGCTCCTTTAAACCTGTAATCACTCATGAATGGAATTCCAAGACAGCATTGTCCCAGAGAGCATAGAATTACAGAATGTAAGGCTCAAAGAGACTTTAAACCACCATAAAGCAATTCTATTACTTCCATATATTCTTAATACAAATTCTCCACATGCAACGTTATCTTACTCTGACAATGAGTAGCTGTTAATCATGATTTGACTTACAAAAGAGGTTTACATCATTTAATTTGAGAAGAGTGTTGCCTCAAGTTACTTTTACACTTGCACGTTTTACCAAGTTTGAGATATACATGTAGGTTGGCTGCTTTGAAGTCAACCTTCTGGGCCAACCTAATGGTTTGGATTTCTATGGCACCTGCTTTGGGGTAGTCCTGGGGTCTTAACTGACAAGACCCCTTGTCCAGTCTTAAGCTAGAGGCTTTCTTGGCATATAATCTAAAGCATATGTGAGACAAGTACAAGGCAACAGGAGAAGGTCTTGTCAGAAGTGGTGTAGGCTGTTCTAAAGCTATAAGCATTTTTCTAACAGGTGATCACTTATCTCAAAAATTGTAGATAGGGTGTGGTTCCAGAATGTTTCTGCAAAACAGTGATCCTGTGTCCTTGGATTGATCTCTGAAAAGTCTGGAGAACTGGTGATTGGTTGAATTCAAGTTGAATTGGTGAACCATGTCCACTATAGAGCAGATGGATTCCCAAGGTGGTACACATGGTTAACACTCTCACTGTTAACCAAAAGGTTAGTGGTTGGAGTCCACCCAGAGGTGCCTCAGAAGAAAGGTCTTATGATCTACTACCGAAAAATCGGCCATTAGAAACCCCATGGAGCACAGTTCTATTCTGACACACAGGAGATCACCATGAGTTGGAATTGACTTGATGGCAACTGGTATAGAGCAGACAGCTCCTAGAACTACTTGGAAGTTGCAAAGAATGCTCAAGAGATGAGGATTGATTATCGACCCACCAGCATGGCACCTGAAAGGGGAAATGTGGATATGAATTAAACACTCAAATGCCCCTTCTTTGCTCTTCTTTGCCTTGGCCTACTGCTGTCTACCATCCTGTCTGCTTAGAGTTAAGGTTCTTTAGATGTTCTTTACATGAACCTGATGACATATGTAAGATTCCATACCTCATATAGATCAGGAGACTGAGGCTCAAGAAGATTGGTAATTTGCCCAAGTCATATACCTAGTAGGTGGCAGAGCCGGAATTCAGATCTGGGTCTGTCTGACTCCACCATACTATGCCAGCTTCTCATCCTGGGAATATTATAAGAGCATTTATAATCACCTCGATAATTCTAATAACAAACAGATGAAAAAGTACATTTATGTGTCTGTGTGTATAAATACATAGATGCTTATTGCTTACTCTACAAATATTTTCTGTAAGGTTTTATTCACATGGAGTGC
>NW_004444156.1:2005263-2029383 GCF_000243295.1 Trichechus manatus latirostris
CAGTGGAGGCTTGCATGTTGCTATGATGCTGAACAGGCTTCGACAGAGCTTCCAAACTAAGATGGACTAGGAAGACAGGCCCGGTGATCTACTTCTGAAAATCTGCCAATGAAAATTCTGTGGATCACAACGATCTGATCCACACAAGTCCAAGCAGTGTTTTGTTCTATTGTGCATGGGGTCGCCATGAGTCGGGGGCCGATCCCATGGCAGCTCACAATAATTCACTTACACAGCAGCCACAGAAAACCTTAATATGGCCTTATCATCCTAACTACCAGTAGGGAGAGGAAGGAGAAGAGGAGTGCTTTACTTATGGGGACAAGAAGGGAGCTCACAGGCTGCCTGGTGGCTGGCAAGCCCAGGAGAGCAATAGGGTGGGCCTCCTGTGACCTGACACCCACGGTCCCATTTTCTAGTAAAGCCTGGCCTGGGGAATGTCAAGCACTCACCCATCATATTAGCTTCCCCTTTCCCTATGGGAAGGAGAACAGGTGTCCTCACTCCATACTCCCCTTTCATGGCACGGAACAGCAAATCCTGTCCTCTTTGGAAACATGAATAGGAGCGATACGTGTTCCCCCAACTTGAGCTATGCCAAGAGCACAACTGAAAACCAGAAATAAACAAAAGGCTTTGAGCCAAGACGAGGCCATAGCGACAATCTTGTTATCCAAGCAAATGTTTTGTGCTGATAGGACTTCAGGGCCTCTTGAGTGTCTACCCAGAAGCAGGTGTCATCACGTTCTCCTGACATGAATTTTTTTTCTTAGCATCTATTTTCTGTAAGTTTCTTTCTAGCTCACACTTAACTTTTCTTATGTTTTGCAATGAAATACAGTGTTTTCTTGGGAACACCTCAAGTGAACTGTTGTTTTTGTGCAAAATGACCCCAAATACATTGTTTTACTACTCAGTTTATGCGAATTTACACAATCTTCAAGTAGGTGTCAACACACCGAATGCTGATTTTGCAGCTACTACCAAGTTACAGTGGAGTCCCTGGATGGTGCAAAATCTTAAGGCATTGGGCTGCTAACCAGAAGTTTGGAGGTTTGAGTCCATCCAAAGTCACTTTAGAAGAAAGACCTGGCAATCTATAAAACTTTTGGAGCCAATTATGTTTTTATAGCAGAGGTATATAGTCGATAACACAAACACAATGTTTTTCCTCGTGAGCCAAAACTATGTTTTTTGGTTTGGTTTTCTTAAGCTGGAAGGAGTGAAGGCAGGACAAAAGTGGGAACTCAAGTTAAGAAATGAGTTCTTTTGGAATCTCAGAAGTTTGAATTGGAGCAGAATTTATTGAATTGACTGACCTTTTACATATACTCTATCTCATTCTTCAGAGACAAGTTTGATTTCTACTTGACCCTGGGGACATGAATCTGAATAAGATCAATTCTGAGTTAGATCCCTCAAGTGAACAGCCCTGAATGATCACATCTCAAATAGAAGTTGATTGGAAGGATTTGGATTGTCTTTTTTCATATCCTTATGTTTTCCCATTAACTCACAAATGCTCTCTAATCTATGGAGACCTCCCTTCTGTAGTTCTGGCCTCTACTCCCGTTTGGCCTGATTCTGCTCCAGGCCAGCTGCACAGTGAATACTCCCAAACTTCCCTTCACAGTGCTTCATGGTTTGAGCCACTCTTTCTCAGATTCCAATCTTCTTCTTTTTTATTTACTACCTTGTTTGACTGAGCCCTGGAGCCCTGGTGGTGCAGTGGTTAAGCATTTGGCTGATAACCAAAAGGTTGGCAGTTTGAATCCACCATCCCCTCCTTGGAAACCTTATGGGGCAGTTCTACTCTGTCCTACAGGGTCGCTATGAATCAGAATTGACTCAATGGCAGTAAGTTTTTGTTTGTTTTTGGTTTTGATTGAGCACATCTTTACATTACTTCTTCAGAAAAATACTTGAGAAATAGGCTTTCTGAGTGCTTGCAAGGTCTGAAAATATTTCTGTCTAACTTCCTCCTTAACTGATAGATTGGCTGGCTACAGAGTTCTAGGCTAAGAATCTTCCTCACATATTCTAAGACAATGGCCTAAATGTACACCTCAGCTGCTCTCTCCTCGTCCAACTCCATGTAACTGTGAACTTCTTCTCGAGTGGAGCTCTGAAAACGGGCAGGGAGGCTATTCAGGGCCTTGGGTGCTGCAGGATCCAACACGGAGAGAACCTGGACTGGACTTTTTTATCCTTCAGACCAGAGAGAGCCTGGGGTCTGAGAGAAGCCCCCTGAGGTAAAGGTCAGAGCTCCGGGGTTATAGGAGAGAGCTGGTACACAGGATCCATGGGAAAAAGGAAAGACAGGAGAGAAAGCAGTCAGCTGACTAGAACTGCCATATTTAGAAAAAAAGAAAAAATATATATATATATATGTTGTTGTGGTTAGGTGCCATCAAGTCTATCTGAGTCATAACGACTCTATGTACAAAAGAACAAAACACTGCTTGGTCCTGCGCCATCCTCACAATCGTTGCTATGTTCGAGCCCATTGTTGTAGCAACTGTGTCAATCCATCTCCTTGAAGGATTTCCTCTTTTTCGCTGACACTCTACTTTACCAAGCATGATGTCCTTCTCCAGGGACTGGTCCCTCCTGATAACATGTCCAAAGTACATGAGACGAAGCTTCACTATCCTTGCTTCTAAGGAGCATTCTGGTTGTACTTCTTCCAAGACAGATTTGTTCGTTCTTCTAGTGGTTCATGGTATATTCAATATTCTTTGACAACACCGTAATTCAAAGGCGTCAATTCTTCTTCAGTCTTACTTATTCATTGTCCAGCTTTCGCGTTCATATGAGGAGATTGAAAATACCATGGTTTGGATCAGGCACATCATAGTCCTCAAAGTGACATCTTTGCTTTTCAACACTTTAAAGAGTTCTTTTACAGCAGATTTGCCAAATGCAATACGTTTTTTGATTTCTTGACTGCTGCTTCCATGGGCATTGATTGTGGCACTAAGTAAAATGAAATCCTTTACAACTTCAATAGTTTCTCCATTTATCATGATGTTGCTTATTGGTCCAATTGTGAGGATTTTTTTGTTTTCTTTATGTTCAGGTGTAATCCATACTGAAGGCTGTAGTCTTTGATCTTCATCAGTAAGTGTTTCAAGTCCTCTTCACTTTCAGCAAGCAAACTTCTGTCATCTGCACACTGTGGATTGTTAATCAGTCTTCATATCATGGGGCCATTCTTCTTCATATAGTCCAGCTTTTCAGATTATTTGCTCAGCATACAAATTGAATAAGTATGGTGAAAGGATATAATCCTGATGCACACTTCTGACTTTAAACCATCCAGTATTCCCTTGTTTTGTTCAAACGACTGCCTCTTGGTCTATGTACAGGTTCCTCATGAGCACAATTAAGTGTTCTGGAATTCCTATTCTTTGCAATGTTATCCATAACTTGTTACGATCTACACAGTTGAATGCCTTCGCATAGTCAATAAAACATAGGTGAATATCTTTCTGGTATTTCTCTGCTTTCAGCCAGGATCCATCTGACATCAGCAATGATATCCCCTGTTCCACGTCCTCTTCTGAATCCAGCTGGAATTTCTGGCAGTTCCCTGTCAATGTACTGCTGCAACTGCTTTTGAATGATCTCAGAAAAATTTTACTTACGTGTGAAATTAATGATATTGTTTGATAATTTCCCCATTCTCTTGGATCACTTTCTTTGGAATGGTCACAGCTATGCAGCTCTTCCAGTCGGTTGGCCAGGCAGGTGTCCTCCAAATATCTTGGCATAGACGAGTGAGCACCCCCCAGTGCTGCATCCATTTGTTGAAACATCTCAACTGCTATTCTGTTAATTCCTGGAGCCTTGTTTTTTGCCAATGCCTTCAGTGCAGCTTGGACTTCTTCCTGCAGTACCATCGGTTCTTGATCACATGCTACCTCCTGAAATGGCTGAACATCAACCAATTCTTTTTGGTACTGTGACTCTATGTATTCCTTCCATCTTCTTTTGGTGCTTCACACATTGTTCAATATTTTCCTTGTAGAACTTTTCAATGTTGCAACTCGAGGTTTGAATTTTTTCTTCAGTTCTTTTAGCTTGAGAAATGCCAAACATGTTCTTCCCTTTTGGTTTTCTAACTCCAGGTCTTTGCACATGTCATTATAACACTTTACTTTGTCTTCTCAAGCTGCCCTTTGAAATCTTCTGTTCAGCTCTTTCACTTCATCATTTCTTCCTTTAGCTTTAGCTACTCTACATTCAAGAGTAAGTTTCATAGTCTCTTCTGACATCCATCTTGGTCTTTTCTTTCTTTCTTGTCTTTTTAATGACCTCTTGCTTTCTTCATGTATGATGTCCTTGATGTCATTCCACAACTTGTCTGGTCTTCGGTCATTAATGTTCAATGCATCAAATCTATTCCTGAGATGGTCTCTAAATTCAGGTGGGATATACTCAAGGTCATATTTTGGCTTTTATGGACTTGGTCTAATTTTCGTGTGTGTGTGTGTGTGTGTGTGTGTGTGTGTGTGTGTATGTGTGAGACATCAAATTAAATTTGAACTTCAGATAAATAATGAATACTTTGTAGAATAAATGTGTTGCATGTAATGCATTTTATCTGGCAGCCCTACAGCTGACACAACTGTTCCTGAGAGGGTGGACCTGCCGATCTCCCTGGCCCTAAAGGAGTGGCTGGTGAATTAACGGGTGAGTTGAAGCCTTTGTATCTTTAAGCCTGGGAGAAAACTAACCTTTGGAGCTGAGGAAAATGGAGAGCAGAGAAGCCTGGACAAGGAACCAAGAATTTCTAAGCTGTAATCTTATGTGTCCACAGGGGTAGAGAATACTGAGCCTCTCACAACTCATGAGCTCACTGTTGCTTAAGACCCTGGTCCCTGGGGAAGAAGCCTGCAGGTAGACAGGCTGACAGCACTGCAGGGAGGGGATGGAGGAGCAGAGTGCCCAGGGCGGGCACTGCCAGCAAAATGGCACCACTGGAGGAGGTATGGCAACCTGGACGAAGCAGCAAGTAGTGCCAACGGGAGCTCCAATTAGAGCATATTACTGCTGTAACTGGAACTCACAACATGATCTTTAAGTTTGAAAATACAGCAGCTGTGTTGAAAACGAAGAGTACGGGAGACTGTCGAGACGTGAACAGAGGCCTGGAAGGTCAGTGGAAGGAATGTCCCGAAATAGCAAAGATATAATGACGAAAACCATAAGAGCAAATGTAAGAGAACCAAAAGGCAGACCTGGAAGTTGTAATGTTTAAATAAACCGGAATTTCAGAAGGGGAAAAAGCAATAGAGGAAGTGAGGTAATAGTTAAACAAACAAGTGAAGAAAATTTTACAGAGCGAATGAAAGACTTGAATCTTCCGATGGAAAGGATCCTCTGAGTCCTTAGGAAGATGGGATGAAAAAAGAGCACACCTGGCAGATTCCAGTAAAATGTCCTAATTTTAAGAGTAAAGGCAAAGACAAAGTTCTACAGTCTTCCAGACAGGAGGAATAAGTTATGTACACAGAAAAAATTACAGCGGCTTTTGATTTTTATCTGAAACCCTGAAATCCAGGAGACAGCAGGGTAATGTCTACCGACACCTGTCAGTGTGGGTTAAAGAGTGAAACCCACCTTAAACAACATGATAAAGGAAGGCTGTAACTGCAAGGATGTGCAGAGATACCACCAGGTAAATATAAACCAAAAGAAGTAAGGTCTGGCAACATTAATATCAGACCAAACAAGATAAATAGGGATATTTATTATGTAATGATAAAAGGAAAATTTATAAAATAGGTCTAACAACCATAAACTATGTACACTAAATAACATAGTAGCAAGAAATATAAAGCAAAAAGTATTAGGAGAATGTAGCAAAATTACAACTATAATAGAAGACTTTAATACACCTTTTCCAGAATCAGATGAATTGGGCAGATGAAAAAAAATAAGGAACAGAGGAATTGAATAAAACAGCCAACAAGCTTGAGCTAAAAGATGTATGGAATGTTACATCTCATAAGTATATTTCTTTTGTGGGTTAATGGGATGTTTACAAAGGTTTCCCAAAGGAAATCTTAACTGAGTCACCAAAGTAGAGATTTTATAGGTCACCTTCCCTGATCATAATCCAAAAAAAGGGGTGGGGGGGTGGTGGTGAGGAGGAGAGAGAAATAAATAATGAAAAGGGGTTATCTAAAACAAATAAAAAACCTCTAACTACTTGGAAGTTAAGAAACAACATCCTAAATAACCCTCAATCAAAGTGTAAATAAAAACTGAAGTTAAAAACCATCTAGAAAACAATGAGGGAGAAAATTTCATATTAAAACACACGTGACACCGCTCGTATTATTCCTCTTGGGAAATTTATAGCCTTCAATTCCTTATCATTAAAGAAAAAAGAGAAAAATAAACTTAGGGCTCCACTGAAGAAAAGAGAACAAGAACAACAAAATAAACCACACAAATATTTGGAAGAAATAATAAAGATAAAAGATTGAAATCAATGAACAGTAAACAAGTACAGTGTAAAGGATAAATACATCCCCAAACTGATTCTTATAAAAGACTCCCCCAAACAGATCAAGTCCCAGCCTGATGAGGGAAAACAGAAAGAGAAGCAACGAACACAAGGTAATAACAGGCTCATTGAACTGGCCAGGCTTAATAGGGTGCAATCGGAAAACAGCTTTGTTTTCTCCGCTACTGCCTCAAATATTTTCTGTCAGAAACATTTCCTTTCTTTTGGTGACATTTCCAGTAGATCCCATGGCTTCTCAGCCACTTTGGATTCCAAGAACAGCCCCATTTTTAGATATTATGTAGTCCGAGACAATCTAAATTAAAACTTCAATATCTCATTCAGCGTCATGCTCTTTTCCCAGCTGAAGCCTGATTCACAGCTTCTAGATAAGTGGTGAGAAAGGGTGTGATTTTGCGTTTTCCTTACTCCACCAGAAGTCCGTGGGTGGCGAAAAGGGTTTGTGCCGGGCTACAGATCTAAAGGTTGGCGGTTCAAACACAAAATGGCACCTTGGAAGAAGGGTCTGGCGATCTGCTTCCATAAAGATCACAGCCCAGAAAACCCTATGGAGCACAGTTCTACTCTGTAACACATGGGGTTGCCATGACTTGGATTCAACTCCACGGCAGTGGGTCTCATGGGGCTTTTCTAGAGTTGGGCAGGAAGTGGGTGGCAAGGGAAAGGAGCAAAGGACTACTCCAGCTGGCACTGTTTGCAGTTTTCTCTTACCTGCCACATGCCCTCTCTCATGACACATTTTCAAACTCTGGTTCTTTTTTGGTGTGCAGAACTTGACTCTTTAGAGATTTTCCTCAGGGATTTTGACATACACCACTCCCTTTATCCACAGCCTTTTTTTTTTTGCTGGAGTTCACCCCACCCTGGCAGGTAACCTCTTTCTCGGAATCCTTTCAAGATGACTCAAGCACTGCTACCTTGTAGTACTACGAGCGCCCTTAGGCTGTACATCTCGTCCACTTGCAACCCTCTCTCTGCAACCCCAACCACGGATATAGGGTCTGTTCCAGTTGGCCCGCTTCCTCCAACTTCTCAGGAGAGAGAGAGGCACTAGCCTGTGTTCACATGTGACCCTCAAACCTCAGGGGAAAGAAGTCAAGCTCGCCTGATGATCTTCTGTGCTCTGTCCTGGTCCCACAGCCAGGTAAGAGATGGCCGACTCCTCTCCCGGGAAACACCCACTCCTCCAAGTGTATCCTGAAGCTTGCTTCACCTGGCTTGCAGTGGGACGTGAGGGTGACGGCAACACTCCACAAAGCTCCCATCTAGGTTGGCAACTCTCCCTGGATGAGTCTCTTCAATCCCATTTTGAATTTCTAGTTTTCTCTTCTATCAACCGGAGGGATGCGATGAGGTAAGTGATATTGTACAATTGGGCATCCCTCTGGAATAAAATGGTCAGTCTCAGGCCAAAATAAAAAATAAATTTCAGATGGATTAAAGACAAGTGTAAACAAAAATTAGGGGAATATGACAGGACTTGGGGACGTCTTTCAAACATGTCAGAAGAAAAATCTAGAAGCTATAAACTAAAAGATGAACATACTTGAAGACAGAAAATAGAAACAAATAGCCCTTCCCGGTTGTCATTCCACTTTCCCTTCCCCTCTCTTCTGCTCCCTTTCCTCCCAAAATGTTTCAGTCCTAAAGCCATCAGATAGATGTCCTTGGGTGTGGTGTGGAGGAGCCGTGGTGGCCCAGAATGGGCTCTCCTAGCCTGAGTGGTGTAAGGAAGGGATCCATGGCTGGGTTGGGGGGGATGTACGGTTGTCCCAGCACAAAGGGACAGAGCCTGGGTGGGGTGATGAGGAAGGTGTCCTAATGGAGCGGGAGACTGGAGTAAGGTGCCGGAGGGACTGCTGTGGGGGCAACCTAGAATGGGGCGTCAGAGCCTGAGCAGGATAAAGGTGGTGTCCATGTGGAGGGGTGGCCAGGTGTGAATTGTCAGAGGTCAAGCACGGAAAAGAGCTGTCTGAAGTGGGGGGCTTACACTGGGAGACGTCCCGTTGGGGGATGTCGGGGCCTGAGAAGGTGAGGAAGGAGTTGGCGTAGGAGGATGGTGCAGGTGTATGGTGTTGAAAACCATTCAGAGTGAAGAAAGCTCCCTCACAGGGGTTGCCTTGGTATGGGTGTTGGAGCCTCAACCAGGTAGGGAGGCTATGCTTGTGGGAGGGGCTGTGAGGGGAGGAGAAGGGAAGAGCACACACGGGGTGAGAAAGATTTATTTAAGGGGGATGGGCCAGCATAGAGATGGGAGACTGGTTACATACAGGAGGATTGATCGAATAAGTAAATATATTAAGGAAAGCTGGACTTGGGGGAAGGGAGTTGTAAATATGGAAAGAGAGAAAATAGAATCATCCTTGTGGTATTGGATTAGAATTGGAAGGCTCGTGAACTCATGGATTTTGACATATATATAGATAGAGAGGTCAGTGTGGATATAATTGTGTGTGTGTGTGTGTGTGTGTTCCCTAGTCTATCCACTGAGAGGACATGAAAGCAGTGATACCCCAAAAGCAGTAAGCACACTAGTACTAGGATCTTGGTTTCTAAAAACCATTCTCCACTAAAACGAACCAGGGCTCCTTGGATAAATGACAGATTCTGGGACAGGGGTAGGGAAAGTCCAACAGGGTGTGGAGCATCTTATAGTGCCAAAATGTAAGGATGTGCTCCAGGACTTTGGGGACACAGCAAAAGAACCCAGAAGTCAGCTCGAAGAAGCTCCACTGAACAAGTCTGGGACAAATGAAGTATCAGAATGAATAGTGATAGTAATGCATGTAACCCTTTGAATGAAGTTGAAAACCGTGAAAAATATATAAATGCATGAATAGATCAAAAGTTTGGGAACAGGGTATTTACTTAGTATCAAAGTGCCTCCCCCAAAATACTGACCAATTACAGAAGGAAACATAGCTTTCCAGTGAAGAAGGCTAAAAGACATCATCTTAAGCAAGTGATCAAAGTGGACAATATCAAACCCAAACCACATGCCCTGACAGCATGCACGGAGAGGAACCCAACACCTCTTCTGTGGTATTTCTGCCAATGGGGCATTACCTGAGCCTAATTATCAGGAAATATTATCAAATCCAAGTTCTACAAAATATCTGGCATGTAATCTACAAAAGAAGTCAAGAAGGAGTTTTGATTTCCAAGACGAAGACAGAACAGACATAACAGATAAATGCAATGTGTGACTATTGACTAGATTTTTTTTTTTTTTTTTGCTACAAAGGATATTATTAGGACAATTGACAAAAGTCAATGGCGTTAGTGTATGAATGTTAATTTCCTGATTTTGATGGTTGTATTGTGGTTATATAAGAGAACGTCTGCGTTTGTTGGAAATAAACATACTTGATGGTGGCTGATGGGTAGCATGTTGGCAACTTATTCTCAGATGGCTGAGGAAATTGAAAGTTTTTGGTATGGTACTCACAACTTTTCTATAAATTTGAGATTGTTTCAAAATTTTAAAAACTTAAAAAATTATAAAGTGGGAAGACTACACATTGGGAAAAATAGTAGCAATGCCAATATCAGACAAGGGGTTAATACGTTTAATATACATAGGATTCTTATTAAATGTATAAGATAAAGACTAATAAACCCAAAGGAGAGAAAATTGAAATGACAAATGAAAAGTGGCTACCAGACTTGTAGTCAGGGAAATGCAATTTAATGTACAAATGGGGTAACATACGGCACCCACCAAAATGTAACAATTAAAGAGTGGCGGCCAGCAAGGGGGATTTGAGGATGTAGGGTGGCTATTTTCATACTTTGATGGTATTGTTGTTGTTGCTAGTTGCTGCCGAGTCGATTCCGACTCATGTAGAAATCGAAATTGTTCAGGTTTTTTTTTTTTAAATAAATCTGGCAATATCTGTTAAAAATATATATTCCCCTTGACTCAGAAATTCCATCCAGGCGAATTACAGAACTAGAATGTTTACTGCAGCTTTGTTTTTAGTGCCCCAAAACAAAATAGTGAATGTCTGTTATTAGGGAAACGATTGGCATACAATCTATGGAAAACTATGGAGCCATTAGAAAGAATAAGTTAGCTCTATGCCACTTGAAGGAAACCCTGGTGGCGTAGTAGTTAAGAGTTTGAATCCACCAGCTGCTCTTTGGAAACCCTATGGGGCAGTTCTACTCTGTCCTATAGCGTCGCTATGAGTCGGAATGGACTCGACAGCAACAGGTTCGTTTTTTTTGGTTATGCCACTCGAAAGTTCCCTGGTAGCACAAATGGTTTGCACTCGGCTACTGACCTAAAGGTTGGCTGTTCGAACGGTTAACCTGACTATGCCAGGGCCAAGATGGAGTCACTTATGCTAAACTGCACGTCAGCAAACCGAAACCTAGCTAGTTTCTGTTTCCTCCTTTCCCAGGAGCTGAAACCTGAGTCAATCAATGGACTCCCCCAGAAATGGAAACCCAAACTAATCGATTAGGACTCGCTTGCTCAGTTTAAAGTAGTTCAAAATCTCCCCTCAGTCCCAAATAAGGGAAGGAAATGCCCGCCAGCCAATCCAAAACTTGTCCAATGTAGCTTCCTTGTTCCTGTGTCTGTGCTTACAAAAACCCTTCCACTTTGTACTGATCTTGGGAGCTCTTGTCTGACTTCTAGACCAGAGCCCCCCACCCCATGCGTGAATTGCAAATAAAGCTTATGAGTTTGTACACAAATTTAATCTTGTGAAATTTCATTTTTAACAGAATCCACCCAGTGGCACTGCAGAAGAAAGGTCTGGCAATCTACTTCCTTAAAGATTACAGCTAAGAAAACTCTATGGAGCAGTTCTCTGTAACACATGGGGTCCCCATGAGTTGGAACTGACTCAACGGCAATGAGTTTATGCCAGTTGATTCAGAGGGATTTCCACAATGTAAAAAGATGCAGAGAAACATGTTTAACATATAGCCCTACTTTTTTTAAACAAAGTCAACTCCTCAGTACATGTACATGTACTTTACGCATATTACATAAGCAGGTCAGAAGATATGGAAGCATGCCCACATGGCCGTTACTTTGGTTTTGGTGAGGAGAGGGGTATCATCCAGAGATAAGAAGGAGCAGATGAAGAACTTTGATGGTATGGCTCCATTTTGACTAATTTCTACTGCTCTGTACACAGCTTTCAATCTGGGTTAACTGATTTTTGAGACCCTAGCAGTTCAGGTAAATTAATTCAGAAAGACTGCTACTTTGAAAATAGTGAGAAGTGATAATCTGTAGATCCACTGCCAGGCCCCAGCCAAGAAGGTTGGAATCTGAGAACGCCAGCCGCTGAAGCAGGACAAGGGACTCACATGCTCAGAAAACAATATGTGAGAAGAGACTTCTAAGAAATGTAACGTACAAAACGGAATCTACAGGTGAAGAGTATTTACTTAAGTAGGTGAGGAGGCAGTGAGCAGCCAAGGAAGATTCCAAACCTAAGAATTAAGCCATGGCAGGATACAGGAGGCCAAGGATGTGTAAATGTTCTTCTTACGGTCAGAATCAGGGACGTAGGAGAGGGGTCCGGAGCTTAGAAATAAAGTTGCTGACAGACCAGTGTAGTGTGTGTGTAGGGGGGTGTCCCTCATGTTCTCTTCCTCCCATAGAGCACTTTCAAAGGCTCACCATCAAAAGCTTTGGGTGAATAGAGACCAACTGCTGTATCTGGATGGCCACTTACAAGCTTTTAAGACCCCAGGCAGCACGTAACGAACTAGGAGAGACCTGAAGCACTAAACATGCTATTAGGCCAATTAATCGAGATGTTCCATGAAACCATGGCCCTAAACCTCCAAACTAAGCAACCCAAAGCCCGTGAGGTGTGTGGTTGTATGTAAGTAGCCCGAGCAGCGGCTCTTTCTCGTTGTTGTAAATGTATCTATCACACAACTTTTTACCAATTCAGCTTTTCACAGGTGTACAACTTACTGACAGCAACAGAGGAAGGAGAGTCAGGAATAGGAAAAAGAAATGGAATAATGTGTGGCTAATTGTCTCCATGAACAAATGCCTCCTTTGCTATGAGACCAGACGGACTGGATGATGCCCAGCTACCATTACTGAACATTCTGATCAAAGATTCTATAGAAGAATCTTGAGCAAAAGGGATAAAATGTAGAACAGAATTTCAAATTCTCATGGAATCCATACTTTCTGGAGCCATGGAGAATGGATGAGGCCCTGATTCTATTGCCCTGAGACAATCATTCTTCCTATTTTAGTCTGGGAACTCAGCTGAAACCTGTCCACCGTGGGTGACCCTGCTGGTATTTGAACACTGGTGGCCTAGCTTCCAGCATCACAGCAACACACAAGCCCCCAGAGTACAATAAACTGACAGAGGCTTGGGGGTAAACCAAAAATATCCCCTAAAATCTTCATAAAACCCGACAATAGTTTGGCTTAACTAGTAAGGAACGTCTGCCTTGAGCATTGTGCTTTTTTAAGAACTATCTACATGGGATCAAATTGACAACAAGGACTCAGAAGATTAGATAGGAACCCTAGGGGGCAGTGAATTTATGTTAATGGGGGAGGAATAACGTGGAAAAGGAGGGTGAGAATGGTTGTACAACTTGAAGAATGTAATCAATGTCACTGAATTGTATGTGTAGAAATTTTTGAATTGATGTGTGTTCTGCTGTGTATATTCTCAAAACAACAAAAAATAAAATAAATTAGATATTTCAGAAAAGGTTTTGGCAGCTTCTGCTGCCTACAGAAATGAATGAAAGAGAAAATTTTTTTTAAAAAGAGAATAATAAACACAAGATTTAAAAGTACAGAATTCTGATGTCATTAACAGAAAAATGCTACTGAGTACCTCAATGTAAAGTAATCATGTCAATACTAATATTAATATAAACACTAGTTAAGCTTTACAGAGTTCTTACTGCCGTGTAAATATGCTAAGCACTTCAAACGGATTATCTCTTTTAAGTTCACAATGGCCTGTGAGGTAGGTACAATTATCCCCATTTCAAATGATGAAACTAAGGTTTACATAGCTTAAACAACTTCCTTAAAGTCACATAGGTGACAATATTTAGATCCAGGACTCAAAACCCAAGTCTATCTGACTCCACAATCTTAGCAACTCTGTCGTATAATAACTGATTTATAACGATGGCCCAAAGTCATCTATAACTGTTAATTTTTTCAGTGTCTTTTATTCCAAAATCACCAAAAATTATATTTCAAATATTTTCATCCAAATAAAAGTTGGTTCTCTAGAGTGACCCAGTCTTCAGGGATTCTGGATAGCTGAAACTTTACTGTAGTTTTTAGCTTCTTCTTACTAGATTTCAGTAATCGGAGCTTTACAAATGGATTGAAATTGAGTTGCAAATAAAATTTTTATGCAACGCTATAAAATATATTGGTTGTAAATTCTGAGTACTACATAAATTCTATCGCATTTCCTTGCGAATTTCAATTTTAAAAAACAGTCTTTAATGTTTCCGGCAAGATTTTTTCTAAATAATAGTTAAGTATGGACTTTTTCTTGGCAATCGGTCATTTCTAGGAAGTTCATGCTGAGTACACACTTACTATGTAAACATAACACTTGACTTCCCTAGTGAAAGCATCAACTCTTCGCAAATGCCCATAGGCTGTCTAACAGCTTGCAGTCTGTGAGTCCCACCATCCCTCTTTTTCCCAAAAGTTCTCTAACGCTTGTAGTCCGGACCACAGCACTCTTAGACAAGCTGTTTGTGAATTCTACTTTTCCTTTACAACGCACCTTTGAATAAAGATTCCGTCGTTTTCCAACAGTAAAGAATCTTATTTAAAAACTCTGGCCAGCTTACCTGATTGCATTTCCTTCAATATGCCAACCTAGCCATAACAGCTTTGAACATCTAACCTTTCCTTAACCCCCGTCACATTCAGGCAACTACACAAAACAGTATATACGGTTCCTTTTCATTTATCAAAAGAAAGAATCCTTAGGGAATACAGATTTGACAGCTCCTGTTACAAGATAATTGTAATCCTGAAAAAAAGAGAGAGAAAGGCAGATGAGACAGATGGCGTACACTGCAGACGTGTGGAGCTTTGCTTGGAAAATAGCTTCAGAAATTGAATTGAGACTGAAAAGAATTTATGCAAATCATCATTTTTGCATAAAAGCATCATGGAAAACAAGGAAATTATCTTAATTTGTAGTCTTCCACGATCTTGTCAAAGAGAAAGAATGTTAACTGGACGGATACTACTTAGCTTCCTGTTTGTAAAAACTCCATAGCTACTCAGCTTGAATTCCAGGGGGAAGAGTGAAATCATTAAAAACAGTGAAATCATTATCTTCTCGATTGCTAGATTTGATAATATCAACTATGAGTATATTTTTGATAAGTTATTCAGTAGTTATTATGTACTATATAATTTACATGGGGGATACTTTATAATAAGTTGGTTAGCTATCCCATCAGATTAATTTATATGGTCCAAAAATAATGGAAAATTTAATTTTAAAAAATTATGCTTATTACTTTAAAAATAACTTTCAAATTTATCTTTTAAACTCTGATATGCTTTCCTGATTCACATATCACCTACAATTTTTAAAAATGTACAATTAAACAAAGAGGCTACAAGGATAGAAGTCGGGAGATAGGAAATTTTGCAACGTAAGTTTTTGAGGAGAATAGAGTCCAAAAAGGAGTAAGAGAATCGATTGCAGTGAAACGAGAACCATCACCGAAGGAATTCAGGCTCATTTCCAGAAACACAAGTCTGAAGTGTAGCAGGATGAGTACCTGGCATGATGATGATTATGCTTTTAGGAATACGAATAAACACTTTATTTAAGAGCAAGAAAGAGGCGAAGAGTTAGCTGTAGATAAAAGAAAATGTTATGATGGAATCACTTCTCCTCATATAAGGTCATAACATACAGGCTCGTTTCTATCATACATGTGAATTCCAGTGGATAAATTGAGAATGACCGACATCTTTTGCCCAGTATTATAACGAAAAACAAAAAACCTGGGTCATAATTTTTGAGTCTCTAGTGAATTCATATACGTGTTTTCCTTGTGTTTGTGTGTTTTTTAAGTTGGCCTATTTAAATGCATTAGAAAAGTCTACCTTTATCTTTAAATTTGATCAGAAAGAAAGAAGTCTGGAAAACAGATAAACAATCTTTAATATATAAAGATGGGTTACCAAGAAAGATTACAGAATTTCATTTTCCAAAGATGGTTAGATGAATTGATGGATATTATCTACTCTCTCTGTAATAACTTGGGTTAGGTAAAGTTTGCTTGGGAGCTAAACGACCATGTCAAGGTTTAAACTTTTAAAATAATAATGGAATTTTTCACTAGAAAGTATTGTTAATAGAAAGAAGAAGACATCTTAGTATTTTTTTGCTCATATAGGTTAAATTTACCTTTGAATGAATTTCGGTCAGAAATATATTGTTGTTAGCTGCCATTAAGTTGACTCTGACACAATGACCCCATGTACGACAGAATGGAAGGTTTCCCAGTTGTCTTAGCCATCTAGTGCTGCTGTAACAGAAATACCACAAAGAAATTTATTCTCTCAGTATAGGAGGCTAGAAGTCCGAATTCAAGGTGCCAGCTCCAGGGTAAGGTTTTCTCTATCAGCTCTGAGGAAAGATCCTTGTCATCAGTCTTCCCCTGGTCTAGGACCTTCTCAGTGCAGGGACCCTGGGTCCAAAAGATGCACTCTGCTCCTGGTTCTTCTTGCTTGGTGGTAATGAGGTCCCTCTCCTCTCTGCTTGCTTCTCTCTTTTGTATCTCAGAAGATATATATATATATATATCCTACAGATTGTGTCCTGCCTCATTAACATAACTGCCTCTAATGCTGCCTCATTAACATCATAGAGATTACAACACACAGGATAATCAAAACAGATCACAAAAATGGAGGACAACCACACAATACTGGGAATCATGGCCTAGCGAAGTTGGCACACATTTTTTGGGGACACAATTCAATCCATGACCCTAGTCCTGCATCATCTTCACAGTTGTCAGCATGTTCCAGTCCCTCGTTACAGCCACTGTGCCAATCCATCGCACCCAGAGTCTCCCTCGCCCCTGTTGGCCCTCTACTTCATAAACATGATGTCCTCTTCCAGCAATTGAACCCTCCTAATGACATGTCTGGAGCCCTGGTGGCCTAGTGGTTAAGAACGCAGGCTGCTAACCAAAAGATTGGCTGTTCAAATCCACCAGGTGCCCCTTGGAAACCCTATGGGGCGGTTCTACTCCGTCCTATAGGGTTGCTATGAGTCAGAATCGACTCAATGGCACACAACAACAATGACATGTCTAAAGCAAGTAAGTCTGTTGTGATTCATAAGGTTTTCATTGGCTAATAATTGGAAGTAGATTGCCAGGCCTTTCTTCCTAGTCTGTCTTAGTCTGGACGTTTTGCTGAAACCTGTCCACCACGGGTGGCCCTGCTGGTATTTGAAATACTGGTGGCATAGCTTCCAGCATCCTAACAACATGCAAGTCACCACAGTAGAACAAACTGACAGATGGGTGGTGGAGAAATATATTGGGGCATCTAATTTTCAGGCATGTTTTCCTTGAAGTGTAATAGTACAAAGCCATAAAGGGCCTTCTGAGGCTTGATGTGGGTGGCCCTGGCCTACATTTGGGGTCCTGGGATGACTTGGGGCCAGTTGTGTGTGTTTCTCCGGGCAGGCTAACACTGTGGCTCCCTATTGAATGGATATTCTTTAAAAATATGTCCAGTATTTATTAAGGGGAGAGGTTGAACACTGCACAGGGGGGTGGGTCTTCCCGAAGAGGGGGACAGACTGGAATGAATGGAGATGACAACATTCAATTGCTCTTCCGTTGTCCCTGCAAACCATCTCTGGCTCTGAGCTCCTACATCCTTCTCCACAAAACTAAAGCTCTAGAGTGAGTCTCGTAAATTAGATTCCTCAGTCAGCACCTAGATTACCTCCCTTTTACTATGTTGTTGGGTGCTCTCAAGTCCATTCCAACTCATAGCAACCCCATGTGACAGAGTCAAACTGCCCCATAGGGTTTCCTTGGCTGTAATCTTTACAGAAGCAAAGAGTCAGATCTTTCTTCTACAGGGCCACTGGTTGTGTTCAAACCACTGACCTTTCAGTTAGCAGCTGAGTGCTTAACTGTTACCCTACTAGGGCTGTTACCCCACTAATATGGCTCAGGGTACCTCTATAGGAATATTTCTTAAATTGTGGGCCCAGGACCACATACATTAGAAACACCGGACTCCTGGACCCACACTCCCAAAACCAAACCCGTTGCCATTGAGTCGATTCTGACTGATAGCAACCTTATGGGACAAAACAGAACTGCCCCATATGGTTGCCAAGGCTGTAAATCTTTACAGAAGCAGACTGACACATCTTTCTCCCACCGAGTGGCTGGTGGGTTCCAACCGCTGACCTTTCAATTAGCAGCTGAGTGCTTAACCACTGTGCCACCAGGGCTCCTTGGACTCAAACTAGACCTACTAAATCAGAATGTCTAGGGGCAAGGCTAGGGCACCCGCGTTGTAACATGCTTTGCAGGTGATTCCGCTTGCACTAAACCCCAAGAACCACTCCCTGAAGGCTGGGCTAGAATTCCAGTAAGCTTGGAGAACTTCAGGTCTCTCCAGGTATTCGGCTGTCAAACACAGCTCCTCCAGTGTTCAGACCCGTTTCACGGAGGCTGGAAGAAGATGCAGTTCAGTTGCCTCCCACTCATCAGCCTAACTTTCTCCCTAGCATCCATTCTGGTTGAACTGAAATCCCCGGGGAGTGCCTATAAATACTCCATCTGCTCAGATTTTTTGCCAGACAGTGGAGTTTGCACCACCTTCCCACTACTGCAGACCGAAATACCTTCTCTGGGCTTTGCTGATCCAACTGCTAAGAGCCCTGTTCTCTAACTACTGTGGTACCTCATGGCCACTTGGCTTTATACAGGGCACCCATTGCCCTTAACGTGGCCTTTATACCATTAAGATGGAAATACATTTTAAAGCTGGAAAGAACCTTAGTGGTAATACAATTCACTCCCTAATGATACGGAAACAGATGCAGACAGATATATATAAACAAAGGCAGGAAGTAAGCATTTCATGAGTCCCTACTACGGGCTAGATAGGCACTGAGCCAGGCTTTTAAACAAGAGTTTTATCATTTACTTTTTACAAGCTTTCAAAATAGATAATATTATCTCCATTTGTATAGATAAGGAAGGCGAAACTCAGAAAATTAAAGAAATATGAGAAGTCATTCACAGGTAGTGGATCCAGGACTGAATCTAAGTTTTAATAAAAATAACATCAACTATAATTTATTGAGCTCTTACCATGTGTAATGTTATGTGTCAACTAGACTATGACTCTCAGTGGTCTGGCAGATACTATGAAATCACCTTCCATTCTGTGAGCTGATGTGAGCAGCCAATCAGCTGAAAGGGGAGTTTCCTTGAGGGTGTGGCCTGTCTCTAGTATATAAATGGATGTCCTGGCAAAGCTCATGCTTTCTCCACCCTGCACTTGTCTCATTGCCTGACCTCTGGTTCTGGGACGTAAGCCTGCAGTGTCTTTAGCCTGCCACCAGACCTGCAGATTTTGGGCTCATCAGCCTCTGCAAACATGTGAGCCAGCAGAAGCCTTCAGCCTACTGCCTGACCCACGGATTTGGGACTTGCCAGCCCCTACAATTCTGTGAGCCATTTCCTTGAAGTAAATCTCTATTTTATATATACATTTCACTGGTTTTGCTTCTCTACAGAACCCAGACTAAGACACATGTGTTGGACATAGTTCTAAGTATTTTATTTTTATTAACTTGTATAAAATCTCCACAACAGGCCTGAGGTAGGTAGTATTCTTACGCCCATTTTACAGAGGAAACTCAGGCACAGAAAATTAGAAAATTGTGCAAGCTCACCCAGTTAGGAGGTGGTGGAGTCTCTGACTCCAAAACTGTCTCCAGAATCAAGTGCACTGAAAAGACGGGAAGCAGAAAACAGCTATTATTGCCCAAGAAGGAGACATTGTTCTTGTTAGTTGCTGTCGAGTCGATTCTGACTCATGGCGACCCCATGTGTGTCAGAGTAGAACTGTGCTCCATAGGGTTTTCAAAGCTGTGACCTTCTGGAAGCAGTTATCAGCATGTCTTCCAAGGCGCCTCTGGGTGGGTTCAAACCGCCAACCTCTCGGCTAGTAGTCGAGTGCTTAACTGTTTGCACGACCCAGGAACCCTCACAAGCAGGAAATGACCAGTCCTAAAATAAGGCAGCGGTGTTAGGACTGGGAGGAAGGGACAGATTTAAGAAGCGCTTCTGATGATCCCTGAATCACAGCTATCTGGACAGGAAGTGAGGATGGCGGAAGTGGAGGGCCAAGGAGAAGTTGAAGATAATTTTGCATGTTCTTGCTTGCTTAGGAAACTGGGTAGGTGGTGATAGCATTGGCTAAGATATACTGAGAAAGATCAACTGGCATTGCATTTGTTCTGTGTTACATAGCTGTCATTAGCTGTGTCTTCAGGTAAACCGTGAAAGAGGAAGAATCAGTGACTTCATCTTCTACATAAAAACTTATCAGATGATAGATTACAGGGCAGGCCCTCAACGGAAGCTGGAACTTTGTCTAATTTCCTGTGAAGTATAAGTTATACGTAGCTTTAGGATGAAAAATAAATAAAACTCTACACTTGATTCAGAGTCCCTGGGTGGTGTAAATGGTTAACGTGCTTGGCTGCTAACTGAAAAGCTGGGGTTTGAGTCCACCCAGAGGTTCTTCAGAGAAAGGCCTGGCAATCCGCTTCCGCCAAAAAATCAGTCATTGTAGAGAAGAAAAACGGGGTGAGAAAGCATGATGGTGGAAGGTCCAGGTGACAGGGTCTTGTAAGACATGGAAGAAGTTTGATCTTTATTCCAATGGCGCTGGGAAGAAATGGATGAGTTTTGAGCAGTACAGTAACTGATTTGTTGTGCATTTTTTGTAGCTCGCTCTGAATGGGACTACGTTCAAGGCAAGATTGCCGGGGGGCAAGAGTAGAAGGCGAGAGGCTGGCTGGACGCGTTAGGAGGCCAGCGATAAGGGTGACTTCAGTAAGGGGCAATGGAGGCAAAGGGAATTGGGTAGAAATTGAGATATATTATGGGGATAAGCTGACAGACTTATTCAGAGAGCTGAAGAGGAAAAAGGAGCAATCAGAAGATGAGCCCCAGGTTTCTCGTTTCAACAACTGGGTAAATAGCGTTGCCATTTACCAAGATCATGGCGACTGAAGGAGGAACATGGTTTGGACGAAAATGATTATCAGACACATGCATGCATGATACCAAAGCTCACCAACGAGCACTCTGCACTGGGAAATTGAAAGCTTGGGTTTGCGTCATAATGTCACCATCAAGAGCAGTACATCACGTTTTTTTGTACATCACGTTTTTTCCCATGTAAAATGTGGGGATAATTATATGTATCTTTACCTGCTTCAGTGGGAATGTTAAGAAGATAAATGAGATAATATATACGAAAGTACTTTGAAGTTTTGGGAGGATAAGAACTCTATAAATCCAAGCTATCATTATGTTACAGGGTGTGTTTATGTTCTTCATGTAACTATTCAAACCCACGGAGGTCAGCAGTATATCTTGCTTACATTCTTTTCCTTCATGTTCAGTTTCCAGAAGTGGAAAGAAGAACATGCTTCTCGTTCCCCAACTGTCCCTTCCTCAAGTATTCTTTTGACAGAATTTTGATCTGGATCGTCACTGCAATGATTAGTGTTGTCCCCAATTTTTTAAGACCCTGGGAAGAAAGAACTTCGCCCAGCATAACTGTCTGGGTGACTCTTGGCAGATAATGAGAATATCTCACTTTAAGATCACACAGAACCAGCATGTTGTCTCATTTAATCACCCAGCAACACTCTACGAGAGGCATTATTTTTTCACCATTTGACAGATGAAAGATGGCTCAAGAAGTTAATTTGCCTAATACTTCTGCAGAACTTCATTTTACAGCTAGAGTAGTTCAGGCTAATGGAAGAGCTGCACTCTAAAATACAGTGAACTAGCAGCAGGGAAGGTGAAAGACTGCAACCCTGTTTCAGGTAACATCCATGGGATGTGTATATTGGCTACTTTGACCGCGATAGTCTTGGGACACATTGTCTTCAGCGTTTTGAAAATGGGTACAACTATTGATTTTCTTGCCTGCAGAGTTTTTTTCTGTTGTTGTTGTAGAATACGTGGAAAATTCTTTTTTTAGATTGTGCCGTAGGTTAAAGTTTACAGAGCAAATTAGTTTCACATTAAACAATTAATACACAAATTGTTTTGTGACATTGGTTGCCAACCCTGTGATGTGTCAACACTCTCCCCTTTTCCACTCCGGGTTCCCTGTTTTCATTTGTCCAGTCTTCCTGCCCCTTTCTGCCTTCTCATCTTTGTTTGGGCTGGCGTGCCCGTTTGGTTTTACATACATGATTGAGCTATGAAGCACATTCCTCACAGGTGTTATTGTTTGCCCTATAGACCTGTCCAATCTTTGGCTGAAGGTTGAACCTCAGGAGTGACTTCGGTACTGAGTTAAAAAGGTGTCCGGGGCCTGTACTCTGGGGGTTTCTCCAGTCTCTGTCAGACCGGCAAGTCTGGCCTTTTTTTCCTTAAGATTTTTAAGAGCTGCACCATTGTACCCAGACCTCATGCTGCTCTCCCTACAAACAAACTAAAAACTGAAATAAGAACAAACCCAATAAAAATTGTTCATTGCTCTCCGGAGTAATCTTCCCCTTGCGGGGAGGCGCACTGCACTGTTTTGCCTGGGGTGGGGGCTAGGACGGTGATGTGCAAACGAGAGGGCCTCGAGGTGGCGGAAAGAGTGCTGGACTTGGCATCCAGAGACTTGGGCTTGAGTCTTGGATCAGCATTACTTACCGTGTGACCTGGGGAAGGAAGTTAACCTCTTTGAGCCTCAGTTTTAGTAACTGTAAACTGGACATAATAGAACTTACCTGTTTTTTGACTAATTTTCCAGCATGTTCATCTGCACAGGTGCAGATGCAGAGGGAGGTACCTTGTCTGAAAAATCACTCTTTCAGGGTATCTGTCGGCAGATTAACCCATTGCTGTCAAGTTGACTCCACTTACACCGATCCCATAGACAGAGTAGAACTGCCCCATAGGGTTTCCAAGGCTAAAATCTCTATGGAAGCAGAAAGCCGCATCTTTCTCCCGCAGAGGAGCTTGTGGGTTTGCAATTAGCAGCCAAGCGCTTAATCACTGCGCCACCAGGGCTCCTGTTTGCAGATTACTGGATTAAAAATTCTCCTCCCCTTTCATTCCTTCCCTCTTCTTCCTCAGCTCAGATGCAGCGTATTTCCTCACTTCTAATGGAGGGGAAATGGTATTCATGCAATATGATTCCCAGGATACTTTGCTTAACTCAAAGCTGAAGAGAGACGACACACAGGGCTGCTGTGAGGACTGGATTAACGCAGTGCGTGGCATACACTGACAGAGGGAGAATTGTTAGTTGTTATCTAGTTTTTCTCAGCGTGGTGACTCTCATTGGTCTAGGACGATTTAGCTGCGGCTCCACTGGAGACAAGACTCGCCTTCCGTTTGCTTGGTGGCCTGGCAGGGATTTCTTGCATAATCTTTGTAATTCTTTATCTTCTCCCGGCTGCTACACAGTTTTGAAGAAAGATATGTAGGATAATTTTTTGTAAGTTGTAAATAAAATAAATAAGTTTGACGTCCGTGACAAATTTTTAACTTGGTTTCGCTCTGAATTGAGTGTGAAGCACAAAGCTCAACACCTGTGGATAACTGGATAACCCAAACTACATTTCAGAGTTTACAGGTGTGTCCCTGGGGCGACCAAAACAACGCGAACAGGGAGGGACATGGCTGCCGCCCAGGCGCAGAGACTAGAGGCGCCTCTCGGCCAGCTTTACGGTGCCGTCCACCCGAGGTCAGACTGAATTCTCCCCGTTCAGGGCGGGGCATAGCAAAGCCTCCCAGGGCTGGGTTTTAAGCCCACGAAGTGTATTTCTAGTCCCCTTCCCTTCTGACTCTCTGGGCCAGCAAGCCTCCAAGCCTGGTTGCGTTTACGTCCGGGCAGTGCTGAGCGACCGCGACCCCGGGAGTCTGGCCGGTGGACAGCTGCCTGGGGCCGTCCGCCACTGATTTAAGATGCTACTCTTCGCCCTTACTCCACAAGGAAGTATCTCTCCAGGGCTGGGCGAACCGATGAAAGCAAAGCGGGGCAGCTTCCCGCCGGGGCGGCTCCCGTCCTTCCCCCGGACCAGGCCCTCCCGCGCCGGCTGGTCCCGCCCGCAGGAGCCGGTCCCGGGCCGCGGGGCAGCGCAGGGCAGGAGGGGACGGGCCGGCCCAGGCCCCGTGGCTCCTTCCTTCTCCGCTCAGCCGCCACTCCCAACGCTCTCCCCCACCGACTGCTCCATTTTTCTGGCGTCTTTTCCGCAGGGAGAGGCGTCCGCCTGCAAACCTTCCTTGTCGCCCTCCCCTGGGGGCCCCGCTTCCCGCACTCTCCGCCCCGCGCCCCC
>NW_004444156.1:2029800-2046926 GCF_000243295.1 Trichechus manatus latirostris
GCGGGGTCGGGGCGTCGCCGTCCCCCCGCGCGCTGCTCGGTTTCTGGCTCCCACCACCGGGTTCCCTGGGCGCCAGAGCTGGGACCTGCTGGAGCGGAGCCCGCGGCCTCGCTGCCTTCTGCGGGCAGGAAGCTGCCCGGGCTCGGAGCCGGGGTCTCCGCGGGCGCAGCCCCGCACCCCAGCTCCCCGGATGGGCCGGGCTCTCGGGGGACTCCCGCCTCATATGTGCAGGGTTATGGATCTGCTTCCCCGTGGCACTTTGTGGGGCCGAGTTTCCCAACTTACGGCTGCGCATTTATTTTTAAGTCCTTGAAAACTTCCAGCAGTCGTGTGGGGGGATTTTTGTCCCCGGCCTGACCGAAAGGCAGGCGTAGATGCGGCTGTGGAATGAGTTCCCCGCTCCTGAACCCGCCAGCCGCGTCTCCCTCTTGCCGGCAGCACCCGCCCGGGACCCCTCTCCCCTGCCGCGCGTACCGGCGACACCTGGCTCCAGGGTGTGTCTGCGGCGAGCGGCCGCCGCGCCTCCCTGCGGGGTCCGGAATACCTGTGCTTGGCAGCGTGGGAGAGAGGGGCGCAGTCCTGGGGCACCCCCCGCCCCGACTTTGTCAAGAACAGCTGTTAGCGCTGCCATCAAAATCTTTTTACCCCTTGTCTCCAAATCATTAGCATTTTTATTTTGTTGGGGAGAGAAGGGCGCAGTACCTGGTTTAAAGGCTTTTTCTTGAATGGCCCCATTTTCATTTTATGCTTACAGTTTTCAGTCCAGCATTCCATTGTCAAATACTTCTGGTGATAATTTTGCCAGATTTTGTGAATGGGATTAGGACAGGCTGTTGAGAAATCCATTTCAGATTTTGTCGATCACTGGCCTGAAGCTTGCTTTTATATTTTCAATGCTTTCAAGCAAATCTTTGCTTGTGTCCTTCTGAATTGTCAACTTTCAGCTCTTTTTGGTTGGGCAAGACGAAACAGGTCTACTTTTGAGACCAGTGAAGAAACATATGTATATAATATTGGGACCATTTACCATAAGCGATTACGAGGCAGGGTTTCTTAAACGCTAAAGGGGCTTGGAAATTGTGAACTTTGTTGGATTTAAAAGTAATTTGAAGTAGAGGAAGCTTTCAATTGCTTCTGTTCACCTCGTAGGAGTTGAGGACTTTATTAAGGCAACTAATGTCACTTAGAGAGCTGAAAAAATTACATTCTTTATTGCATTTCATAAATTGTATTTATTGCAGAAGCCCTTCTGCATAGTAATTGAGAGCTATATCTGAACAGTGAACTCCTAACTATCTTTAGTGATTTACTTTGAATTGTTTAAAAAACCTATTTTGTTTTTAATTGTTCTCTTTGGAGTTTAGGACCCAAATTCCCAAGTAAAGCTGCAGTATTCAGAGGGAGCACTTTTGTGTACTTTTAGGTTCTTGGCCCCTCTGTGAGCTTTTTTCCCGGTGACAGTACTGATTTTTCTCTTTCTCAAACCTTTCTCGCCCTGACTCCAGAGCACACTCTGAAATGGATGTTACATGAGTCATCTTCAGGGATGCACACAGCTATGAACATTTCTGAAGCGTTTTTCTCAGTAAACTAGATAAAGATGGATGAATCCGCCTTGTTGGATCTTCTGGAGTGCCCGGTGTGTCTGGAGCGGCTTGATGCTTCTGCAAAAGTCTTGCCTTGCCAGCACACGTTCTGCAAACGATGCTTGCTGGGGATCGTGGGTTCCCGAAACGAACTCCGATGCCCTGAGTGCAGGACTCTTGTTGGCTCCAGTGTTGAGGAGCTTCCTAGTAACATCCTGCTGGTCAGGCTTCTGGATGGCATCAAACAGAGACCTTGGAAACCGGGCCCTGCTGGGGGCAGTGGGACGAACTGCACAAGTGCATTAAGGGCGCCGAACAGCTCTGTGGCTAATTGTAGCTCTAAAGATCTGCCCAACTCCCAAGGTGGACAGCAGCCGAGGGTCCAAGCCTGGAGTCCTCCTGTGAGGGTGAGTAGTCTGCGGGAAGTCGTGGGGTGGATAAAGGTGGCGTCCACCCTGTTTTTCTCTTTACTCTTTAGCTGGATGTTTTCTAAATCAGCTCATTGTTAAAAGAAGCCACACTCATACGAACAGACAGTAAACAATGCCTCAGGATCGGGTTTTTTTTGGGCGGGTTATGGGGGTGTGAGATGGAATATAAATAACAAATGGAAATAATAAATTTTCTTGTTTTTAAAATTGTCTCCAGACAGTCTCTTTTAGCTTTAGAGATAAATTTTGGGAAATAGGCAGCAATTATTCAATAAAATCTAAAATATGGCAGTTTTTTGTGCCCATTTTAAAAATGGAAGTTTGGTATGGTTCTACCCTTTTGATGGAGTTGGGAGAATCATAGTTATGTATGTATGTGTATGTACGTATGTATGTGTTATAAACAAATGTATATGTGTGAATCATAAGTAGGAAATCGGTCCTTAATTTTTATGTTGCTTAGGGCCGTTCTCTTGGTTTTATGAATGCACAGCACAGAATTTACTGGTTGGAGGAATTCTTAACAAATCATGGCCACAGGTAGCAGAGTTTGGTTGCTGTAGCAACGAAATGTCATTCAGAACTGCACTAAAACAGCAGCGAATCTAGCCCTGTGTTGGGTTTTACAGGGAGTGAAATGTAATGTTGACATCAGAATGACTTTTCTTGGGTTTTGGGTTTGGGCTGAAATCATTTTGAAGTGGAAATCATATTTGGACAGTTACCACAGCTTAAATCTCCAAAACATAGGTACTGATTTTCTGAATAAATCTAAATTATATTCTGGGTAATGGCTCCCCGATAAGTCATGATTTTTCTCATTTTTGTAAAAATAAAAACTAGCCCCAGAGGT
The DNA here is from genome assembly GCF_000243295.1 of Trichechus manatus latirostris. Taxonomy (NCBI): domain Eukaryota; kingdom Metazoa; phylum Chordata; class Mammalia; order Sirenia; family Trichechidae; genus Trichechus; species Trichechus manatus. The sequence continues at coordinate 2,032,671 of NW_004444156.1, forward strand.
CAGATGATTAAAACACTCCATTTTTGTTGGAAGAAGCAATTTTGATAATTGGCCAAATTAGTAAAGTCCTGTTTTAAAGAACAATTAGTTTAGATGAGGTTAAGTGAATACTTAGTGTTTACCCAATGGGATGCAAGAACTACCCAATGGGATGACACTGCCCGTTGCTGTCGAGTGGATTCTGACTCATAATAACCCTAAAGGACAGAGTAGAACTGTCCTGTAGGGTTTCCAAGGAGCGGCTGGTGGATTCGAGCTGCTGATCTTTTGTTTAGCAGCCGAGCTCTTAACCACTGTGCCGCATAAATTCACAGAGGTGACTATCAGACAGCTGTGACAGTGGCTTCCCTTATTGCATTTCTTCACTTCCCTCTCAAACTCATCTTTTACAAATGATGTCAGGTATTTACATCACTAGATGTGAAGTTGGGAAAGCATTTCTATCACTGGATAACTCTAGATCACTGGAAAATAGCTTCATCATTAGACTGTCAGATTTCTTTGGATTCCTGTTTAATTTTTTTCTTTTTTTTAAAAAAAGATAGTGAGAACTTTGGGTTCAGGAGGGTTTCTTTCCATATTTGGAGCCCACATGTTGTGAAATAAATACACTGACCTGCGTATAGTGGTTTCTTAGATTTTCTTTATTTTCTGGAGTTTATGGTGCCTTGATTAGTGTATATGGACTCATGAATGTTGTAACTCAGAACTAGTAACCCAGTTGATGATTTCTGAGACACCTGACCCTGGTCAGCTTAGCTTAATGACGGGGTAGATTTCCTTCTTTGGAGAGGTTTTTGTTTCTCTGTTAATTAGACTGGGGGTAGGTATAGCTTCTGGCTATGAAGAGAAGTTTCTTAGTTGTTGGCACGTTGCCTTACCAGTGGTGAGGAATGCATTGAATATTTGATGACTGATAAAAAGGAATTTAAGAAGAGGGCTCAAACATTCAACTTAACATCCTTGGAATTCTAAGGTTTCTTTGTAGTAACGAGACTGTGCAATGCTGTGTAAAAGTTAATTCTCATTTATCTGAATAGCTAAGCTCCCAAAGTTGCGCTTTACTTTTCTTAAGTAAATTGTTTTGTGAGTTTGATCACGCTAGTATTATTTTTCTGGTTTATTTGATTTTCCTGACTTACTTTTGGAAACCCTGGTGGCGTAGTCAGTAAGAGCTATGGCTGCTAACCAAAAGGTCGGCAGTTCGAGTCCACCAGGCGCTCCCTGGAAACTCTATGGAGCAGTTCTACTCTGTCCTATGGGATTGCTATGAGTTGGAATCGACTCGACGGCAATGAGTTTTTTTTTTTTAATTTCCTGTCTCTTCAGTATGAGAAGAATTTACTAGCCCAGAAGTCCAGCTGAACTTGAGGCTTATCATTTGGTTAAAATATTTGAAGTGGATAGAACAAGAGATAAGTCTGACCGAAATAACAAACAAACCATCCAGGAGTCTGAGTTTGACGCAAAGTCTGCAATACTCCTAAAAAGAAGGGTCTTTTCTCTGTTGTTGTTAGGTGCCCTGAGTCAATTCCCACTCATAGCGATCCCATGTGACAGAGCAGAACTGCCCCATAGGGTTTTCTAATCTGTGATCTTTATGTGAGCAGATTGCCAGGTCTTTCTCCTCTGGAGCTGCTGGGTGAGTTCCAATCGCCAACCTTTCAGTTAGCAGCCGAGTGCTTAACTGTTGTGCCAGCAGGGTTCCTGCCTTTTCTCTAGTCTAAAATAATTACTCATTAACATTTACTAGTCCCTTTTGCTTTTAAGTATTCAGAGAAACTAATACTACTCGTATAGTTCAAGCACCTGAAAGATGAATACATTCTAGAAAGTCCTCTTTTTAAAAGTAAGAAGTCTGTAACATACGTCTACATAGAGGCTGTACTGCACCTTTTGGGTACTTTGCTGAGGTGAGTGACCGTAATAAACCCATACATGTGTCCTCTTCCCTTAGCTGTGCTGACATGACCACGTGGTGCCGTGAGCCTGCTTCCACGTGCGTGCAGAGCTGAAAGTGATGACGTGGAATGTTGCTTCAGTTTCCTAGTTATGTTCCATGTTCCGTTTGAATTGTTACCATCTGGCTTCCTCGTGCGTTTCGCCGAGGTAGACGGAGTCTTGTCAGCAGATCTGAACGTTCCCAATGTGCGACACACATCTTGTTCCCAGAATTTTAGTGTTTCCTGCTTAGTATGAGGGAGAACATGAAAGACTGGCAGGGTTGGCGTTAGCACGGGAATTCATCAGTTACGTACTGCAGCGAGAGAATTCCTGCTGGTTTGTGGCCAAAGTCAGGCAGGGAGATGAAGCCCATGAAGGTGACTGCAGATACCTGTTTCAATGGACTCAACAGTACCTGCAAGAGATAGTAATATGGTTCCTAGGGGAGTTACCTTGTGGTTAACTACTCAAATATTAGCTTCACTTAAAATGTGTATACATATATATTACAAAATTACATGTGGAAAGCACGTGTAAGTGGTGCCTACTAACTTATGACCTAAGACAGTAGTTAAATTTCTGCCTTCTGTGTGTGCTTCCTTTGGCTTAAGATCTATTAATACCCGTCTGTGTATCTATCTAGGGTAAAAGGCATCATTATTTAATCATTTCACACTGTCTCTACCTCAAAGGGAGCCCTGGTGGCGCAGTGGTTAAGCGTTCGGCTGCTAACAAAAAGGTCGGCAGTTTGAACCCACCGGCCGCTCCTTGGAAACCCTATGGGGCAGTTCTACTCCGTCCTTTAGGGTTGCTCTGAGTTGGAATTGACTCGACGGCAGTGGGTTTGGTTTGGTTGGATTTCTCCCTGAAAGTGAATGGAGCCCTGGCGGCCTAGTGGTTAAGAGCTTGGCTGCTAACCAAAAGCTCGACAATTCTAATTTACCAGCCGCTCTTTGGAAACCCTGTGGGGACGGATCTACTCTGTCCACTGATTTCACTAATTTACACTTCATTTTTTTCTTTCCTTTATTTAACAAATGTTTGTGAAACCCTTACTGGGTGCCAGGCACGGCAGTAGATGCTGCACAGGTAATGATGGAGAAACCCGGTAACAGATCCCGCTTATCGTCCTGCTTCTGAGCCTCTGGGTGTGTGGTCTGTCTCGTGGGAGAGAATAACAGGGCACACATGTATTTATGGGATCAGTGCTCAGACAGAACGGAGGAGAGAGGCTAGGAGAGGGACCTGGTTTAGCTTGAGGGTGAATGTGCACCTGTGGCCTTGGAAAGCTTCCTTGAGAGAAGGGCATTTGGGCTGAGATCTTCAGTGTGAAGAGGTGTGAATTAGGAGAAGGGGCCTGGGCGGGGAAGGGGCAGAGAGGAAGAGCATTTCGAAGGCCCTGCCCTGCGGAGGGAGGGGGCATGGCTCCTGGAGAAACTGACAGAAAGTGAGCGTTGAGCTAAGCCAGGGATGAGGTAAGTGACACAAGGAGAGATCGCACATGCAGGCATAGCAGGAGCTGCCCCCAGACCTCGTGGAGTTCAGGGTCGGATGAGCGATGTAGATGGTGACTCTCTGCATTTGGAAATGGAAAGACCGATCGTTGGAAAGACAGATCAGAGATGATCAGCAGGGCTTCAGAACAGAGATGGGATTGGAGCGTGGCATCAAAGGATTGAGAGATGGAGGGGATTCTAGATCTGGGGGAACACAGGTGAAATTTCCATTCCACTGCAATGCTGAGTGTACCTTCGTTTTACCCCTCCTTTCTCTCCCATTCCCCATTGCTGACTGTGGGTGCACTCTTTAAGGGGAGCCCCTGAGCTGCCTCTCGGTCCACTGCTGATCCCTTCAGTCATGGTTTTGCCCATAGACCTGCAGTGGCCCAGCCCTTCTGTGCTCTTTACTCCTGAGGTGGAATGCAACCTTGAGGGGTTGTTAGTCCCCCGCAACTGCCCGAATTGGCTGACATCCACAGTGTCATAAAATCAACAGGTGTGTTACAAGAAAACTGAGGTCTCTGTGATCATATGCCAGATACGCAGAAGGTTCTGGGGGAGGGGAAGGAGATGCTGGGAGAGGAGAACTGCTCTCCTTCATTATCCCTAACAGATGGGGTTCTTCTGTAACTGGAGTGTGGAGGGCATGCCTTAGAGAATCTAGTGGTGTCTAAGGAGTTACCCTGGTGGCACAGTGGTTAAGAGCTTAGGCTGCTAACCAGAAGGTCGGCAGTTCGAACCCACCAGGCGCTCCTTGGAAACCCTATGGGGCAGGCCTGCCCAGTTCTGTAGGGTCTCTATGAGTCAGAATCAACTCAATAGCAGTGGGTTTGGTTTTTGGTTTAAGGAGTTACCCAGGTGTCCTTGGGTGTCGCAAATGGTTTGTGCTTGACTGCTAACCAAAAGGTTGGTGGTTCAAACCCACCCAGTGGCACCACAAAAGAAAAGTTTGGTGATCTGCTTCCCTAAAGGTTACAGCCAAGAAAACCCTATGGAGCTTAGTTCTGCTGTGTAACACATGGGGTCACCATGAGTAGGAATTGACTTGGTGGCAGTGAGTTAAGACATTACCAAAGGAAGGGCAGAAGAAAGAGAGTTGAAGGGAGGATGAGTGAGAAAGGCAAGACAGCAGAGTTGTTCCTGGTAAGTTGTGAAAAGCTATTGCTAGCTGTGAATTGCCCCATAGGCCATCTTTGACATCCATTCAGTGAACAAGTGTTTGTGGAGAGCCTTACTCTGTACTAGGATAAAGGTGCATTAATGCATATTTCTGTTCAAAAAGAGCTTACATTTTGGGGCGTGAAACGCATAAGCAATGGCAAATAAGGTGCCATATAGTGAAGCACCAAGCTATGGGATGACATGGGGAATAAGAGTGTATCCTGAGGTTCATGTTGAGTGGCCCCTGGGTTAAGCGCATGGTGAGAGGGAAGAGTGAGTATGGATTAGAGTGGACAGGGACATGGCAGGACACGCCACGGTCCCCTAGTGTGGAAGGTTCAGTACAGACACTGACTGTCAAAGGGGCTGACATCTCTGCACAGGTGGGGACAAGGGTCAGTATTAACCCACACTGGACCTAAGCACGGGGCCCTGATGGTGCAGTGGGTAAGTGTTCGGCTGCTAACCAAAAGGTCAGCAGTTCGAATTCACCAGGTGCTCCTTGGAAACTCTACGGGGCAGTTCTACTCTGTCCTATAGGGTCTCTATGAGTCGGAATTGACTCAGTGGCAAAGGGTTTGGGTTTGGTTCAGACCTAAGCAAGACATTTAATGTGGTGGTTTGGATGAGGAAGACATCTTAACGTTTCAGAATGACCGAGTCAAAATAAAAAATGGTAAGGTTTTTCGGTTTAATTTTGTTTTTGGTCACCCAGCGTTTGTGACAGACATTCTTGACCTCCTGTTTTGTTTATCATTTCATGCTTGACCTCTGATCCATTCCTCTTGTCTACTCCATCCCTGACCCTTCCTTACTCCTGAGTGAGGCTCCACGGTGAGGCTGAGGGATGGGATGTGGGATGGGGCGGAAGGCAGGGATAGGGCGCCGAGTCTGTGGGGCGTACTCGTTGGTAACTTTAAAGAAAGGAATGTTTAATGGCGTAATGGTTCTTTTATATCATATGCAATGTCATAGAACCGTACCTCATGTACCTCTCACAACAACCCTCTGGGGTTCAGTGTTGCTGTTTAAAAAATTTAAAAAGTGCAAATTTTAAAATTAGTACCTAAAAACATTCTGGTGGTAAAAAATTCAGCAATATATAAGTATATGGTATAAAGTGTATGTATCCTTCCAGATCTTTTTCATATACATTTATGTGTGTATAAATATGTATAGTTTTTTGGTTTTTAACATGAATGGAATTTTATAGTCTACATATTTGATGATGTGCTGTTTCATTGGGAATTCTTTCCACGTACAAGCAGATAGATCTGCCTCAGTAAAAAAAAAACAAACACCTCATTATTGAAGTATAATGTACACGCAAAAAGTGCCCCTATTATAAGTGTACAGCCAATTGAATTATCAAGCTTCCTTCTTTTAAAATGTCTGTATAGGATTTTTCTTTCTCTTTTAAAAGTTAAGGGTAATGAGAGAAAAGGAGAAAATACAAAGCTTCCAATCTCACCACTTGTCCATTCCCAATCTCCAGGGGTCACCACTGTGAAGAGATCTATTGCGTTTTCTTAAAAAAAAAAAAAAAATTAATAGAAGTGAGGTCATATCATGCATGCTGTTCTGCAACTTGAGTTTTTTTATTTAACAATGTATCTTGGGTAGCTTTCCATTCGTAACCACATTGATCTACAGGAAAGCATCATTTGTCATTATTCTCATTTTATGGATGAGGAAGCTATGGCTGAGAAGGTTAACTAACTTGGCCACGGTCTCATAGTTAGTAAGTGATGGCGATAGGATTCCTCCCTAAGTCCCTCTGATCCCAAATCCTTCCCTCTCGTAGCCACACTCTATGTAAGTGGCAGACATTCTGCCTGGGTCCCGTGCTGCTTGCAGCAGAGGAAGCTGTAACTAGTGGAGGTTGTAACTGGAAGAGGTTCTTCTCTCCTCACTGTCCTTGCTACATTTTTTTTCTTTCTGATAACAAGGGAACCAGTGAAACTCCTTCCCAGTGATAGTGTATCAGTACACCAGACGTTCTTTAGCTTGCTGTGTGTGGGAGAAGGTCAGAAGGCGTGGGCTCTGATTCCAGCCCTGCCACCAGTGGGCTTCATAGCTTCTGTGGGCTTCATTGCTTCAGCACAAAAATGCAGAACCCTCAGGTCCCTACGCTCATGCAGGCTGGTGGCGGGGGGACTGAATTCGGCTCATCTTTGACTCCTCAGAATCCTTCATGTATCCAGCACATAGTACACACTCAGAAGAAGCTTCCTGAATGAATGAATGAAGTGAATTCTGATCACCCTCTAGGGATCCTTAGCTGTACATCCTCTTAACAACATATGTGTACTTAGCATGGCGCAGGACCGGGCAGTGTTTCGTTCTGTGGCGTGTAAGGTCGCTATGAGTTGGAACCGACTCGACAGCACCTAACAACAACAACCACCCCTTTCTTTGTGTTGCTTCACCAGAGTCTGTAAAATAGAGATAAGGCTTGCTCTGCCTATTACTAGGTTGTCTTGTGGATAAACGCAAGACTTGATAGGCAAACATTTAGAAAATAGTGAAGTCTAAATGGATATGTTACTATTAGTATCATTATTATAAAAATAATTATCAGTCTTTGGCACAAAGGGAGTATGTCATTTCCATTTGGGCGACAAGAACTAAAGAAAATTAAAAGCAGTTTAAAAGATCCTAACATGTAGGTGGTGCATGGATGCAGAACGATCCAAAATGAGAACGTGAGCTTAGTTGTTTCGGTGCCTTAACGCATGAGAACAGCCTGATGAATGTCCACTCTCTTTGGCTACCCCTGGGGGCTTCCTTCCCCATTTCCCCACTGATACCGCTATTCCCCCAGCGCTCTTGCTTTCTCGTCGGGGTAGCTGAATGAGAGGAAGAGGAGGGCAGATCATTCTGATGTTGCAGGTGGGGCAGGGAAAAGGAAGGTTAGATGGGAAGGCAGGAAAAAAGGGAGAAAATCTAGTTTTGCTTTGGCTATAGATTTGCTGTTGCTGCCGCTCTCTGCAAAAGCCCCCTCTCCTTCTCTCTGGTTCTCTGGCTTCAGCCCCCCACCCTGGCCCCAGCATCAGCTGGTATGCGGCCTCTGGAGTTTGTTCACCTTCCTGCCCTCCAGCCACCTGAGCATTGCCCGGTCCTGCAACTGAGTCTGCATTTTACAGGTGGCTGCAGGGGAAGGCGGGAGAAGGAAGGAGAACTCCTGTGCCACTCCACTTCCTTCCTGGGATCGGTTTTCCTGGTTGCTTTCCCAGATCACTCGTTTTGCCCCAGAGTTAGTCTCTGGCCTCAGTGAAGGGGAAAAATAAAAACCGAAGTACAAAAAAAGAGATGGGGGTGGGGGTGATCTATCCGCTCTGCCTCTGACTGTTTCTGTTGCCCATGGTCTGTCTGCTTTAGACACCGGTCTCCTCCCACCCCCGTCCCTTAACCCAGCTCCCTGCCTCTCCCGGGAAGCACACCTGCTTTTCCCCACTCCGCAGGCACACAGTTTATTAATCCATCCCCTCTCCAATCTATTACTTGACACGGTTTAAGCCAACCTGAAACAAAATGCTGTTGTGGTGTGCCATCCAGCTGATTCCGACTCAGAGCAACCCCATGTGACAGAGTAGAACTGCCCCATAGGGTTTTCTTGGGTGTAATCTTTATGGAAGCAGGTCTTTATCTCATGGAATACCTGGGTAGGTTTGAACCAACAATCTTTCAGTTTTCGGCCAAGTGCTTACCCCTTTGCGCTACCAGGGTTCCGTAGATAATATGCGAAAAGCCTTTGTTTGTTTTGAAGTCAAAAGGCAGATGGGTTTCTCATTCACTTTGTAGAAGGGTTCCTGACGAGGATCCATAATAATAGACTTCTTAGATAGCAACACAGCATAATGAGGTCTGAAGTCCCTGGGTGGGCAAGAGGTTAATGCTAACCTCTTGTCTGCTAGCCAGACGGTTGCCATTTCAAGTTTAACCCACAGGCACCTCAGGTGGAAGGCCTGGTGAGCTACAGAAAAATCAGCTGTGGAAAACCCTACAGAGCACAGTTCTATGCTGACACTCATGGGGTTGCCATGAGTCGGGGTTTTTATAGTGCGGTATGCTTGTGCTAGAAATATTTCACATGGAGACAGCTTTGCCAGTAAAGTACTCTCACTATGGAACTTAGACCCTTCACCCTCCCAAAGCCTTTAATTATGAAGACAATGCATATCTCCCCTCCCCCCTTATATAGTTTTTTTCCAAAGACTTCTGAAAGTGGTAACCTTAAAAAGAAAACTTCCAAGTGCCAGTCACCCTTTCTGTAGCTCTGCAAACCCTCGCAGCGTCCGCCCCTGTCACTGCCTTGTCAGGAGGATGGGAACAGTTGCTTCATGAATGGAGACATATGGGTGGCTGTAAACACAGCCATTTTAGCAATAGATGTGTGAGCGAGCTCTGCAGGGGTAGCTGGGAAGGGATCAGAGGTGCCCTTTCAGATGTCTGACAGTCGCAGTGAAGTAGTAGATTATCTGCGTTGTGAAACGTGGAAAAAGTGAGCAGTACAAAGATGTGCAAATGATTTTTTAAGTTACATTAGGTAGAGTGCAGAAGAGTAAGGACCATCACGTTCCAACATTTTTCTGTTAGCCGGAGGAAATAAAAAAAAAACCCTTACAATATTTTTGCAAGGAAGAAGAAACCCTTTTGAGACACTGTATTTTCTCTGTTTATGATTCAGGAAGGAATGAAGGGCAGCGAGTTTTCGTGTCTTTAAAATGTAATGGAGTGAGTGGCCCTACGCTACATTACATTTTAACGTGCCATTGAGTAGAACTGCCCGTAGGGTTTCCAAGGCTGTTATCTTTACAGAAGCCGACTGCCACGTCTTTCTCCCGAGGAGTGGCTGGTGGGTGTGAAAAGCCGACCTTTGGCTTAGCGGCTGAGCACTTTGGCCACTGTGCCACCAGAGCTTCTTAGCTATGTTCTACTGTTGTTGTTAGGTGCTGTTGAGTCGGTTCCGACTCACAGTGACCCCGTGTACGACAGAATGAAACACTGCCGGGTCCTGCGCCATCCTCGCAATCATTATGCTTGAGCCCATTGTTGCAGCCACTGTGTCAGTCCATCTCGTTGAGGGTCTTCTTTTTTGCTGACCTTCTACTCTACCAAGTATGATGTCCTTCTCCAGGGACTGGTCCCAGCTGTATTATAAGGAGATTCAATTGCTGTAGAGCTTAAAATATTCTTAAGTTCCTAATTACATAGCTGCTTAGTTTTAAAATCTCTTTAAAAAAAATTTTAAAGTTCTTTAAAACATTAAACACATAGATTAAACATTAATATATGTAATAAAATTTCACACCTTGAGTTTTCCTTTGCTGAGCTTATTCAGAGTGACATTTAGTTAGCAAATCTCTTAGTTTTCTCCGTTATTAAATTGTCTTTTAAGCACAATCTTTGATAAATTATTTCCAGCATTTCGTATGGGCTCACCCGCCCTCCCCCCTCTACCCCCACAGTTGAGCACAATTGAAGGACTTAAGTTTATGAGTTGAAATATTTTTGCCATTTTTGGTAGGCCTAATTTTCAGTTCTGTCTTAATTGTTTTAGTATTAGCACTTTCATTTTTCTATTTTCTACTCATTTTCATAAAACGAGTCTAAAATAGTAGAAGATATTAGAAGTGTTAACACTGTTGTACAAAGATGTTGCTGTTGTTGAAACTGAAGTGTTGGTTATTGACAGCTTGAAATGTTTACATATCACGAAAGTCGAAATATGGCACCAGAAAAGTATGGGGTCTGTTACGGGTTAAATTATGTCCCCCCAAAAGATGTATTGAAGTCCTAACCCCTAGTACCTATGAATGTGATCTTATTTGGAATTGGTGTCTTTGCAGATGTAGTTACTGTGAAGGTATGCTGGAGTAGGGCTGGCCCTAATCCGTTATGACTGGTGTCCGTATGAAAAGAGAAGAGACATGGAGACAGAAGTAGAGAGAAGACGGATGTGTAAAGACAGAGGCAGAGACTGGAGTGCTGGTAGAAGCCAAAGAATGCCTGGGGCTGCCAGTAGCTAGGAGACGCATGGACTTTTCAGCCCCTAGAGGCTTCAGAGAGAGCTTGAGCCTACTGGCACCCTGAATTTGGACTTCCAACCTTCAGAATTGTGAGGGATCACATTTCTGTTATTTTAGCTATCCACGATGTGGTCATTGGTTATGGTGGCCCAAGGAAATTAATATTGGGCCTCAGTGTGTGAGGTATGGGAACGTATGATGCGAGAAAGTCTAGGATCACCACTGTGGTGGGAAGAATGATGGAGACCTGGCTTCCTTCTCTTCCCTGGGCCATGGTGTCCTTTTATAAAACGAGGATTGCCTGATCTCTGTGTTCCTTACTAGCCCTGAAAGTTGTGAAATAATTACCCTAGCAAAGGCCAACTTCTCTAATGAACATTTAGAACTTTCTGACTTTCTGAGACTGCTGTCTGGATAGCCTCTGGGTGTAATGAGAAGGAACGTGCTCCTCTCAATTCCCCATGGACACCAGTGGCCTGCCTCTCTCTCATGTCCTCGAGAAGCCTCCCTTGTGCCTGCTGCGGAATCAGTGGAACTGTTCCGTAATCTGTGCGTTTAGATGTGAGATTGAGCAGAAACTGAAAAGCAAGGACAGCTTTTACTGGTCCGTGTTGAGTTGATTCCAACTCATGGTGACCCCATGTGTGTCAGAGTAGAACTGTGCTCCGTAGGGTTTTTTGTTCTTGTTTTTTTAATTATATTTATTTTTTTGTTGTTGAGAACATACACAGCAAAACGTACACCAATTTAACCGTTTCTACGTGTACCATTTAGTGACATTGATTACATTCTTGGAGTTGTTCCACCCCCTTAACGTACACTCCCTGCCTCCTAAAGTTCCTATCTAATCTTTCAAGTTGCCGTTGTCAATTTGATCCCATATAGATAATTCTAAAAGGAGTGTAATGCCGAAGGCAGACATTTTTTACTAGTTTTAAGCTAAACTGTTGTTTGGTTTTAAGATGACTTCAGGGGATATTTTTGGTTTAAGGTTTGACGATTGTCTCAGGGCAGTAGTTTCAGGTGTTCATCCATAGGGTTTGTTTTTTTAATTTTTTTTATTGTGCTTTAGGTGAAAGTTTACAGCTCAAGTTAATTTCTCATACAAAAATTTATGCACATATTGTTATGTGAAATTAGTTACAATCCCTGTGATGTGACAGCACACTCCCACTTTCCACGCTGGGTTTCTTGTGTCCATGCAACCAGTTCCTGTCCCTTCCTGCCTTCTCGTCCTGCCTCCAGACAGGAGCTGCCCCGTTTCATCTCGTGTATCTGCTTGAACTAAGAAGCTTACTCTTCATGAGTATTATTTTATGTTTTATAGTCCAATCTAATCTTTGTCTGAAGAGTGGGCTTTGGAAATGGTTTTAATTCTGGGTTAACAGAGCATCTGGAGGCCATGGCTTCAGGGGTTCCTCTAGTCTCAGACCATTAAGTCTGGTCTTTTTATGTGAGTTTGAATTCTGAACCCCACTTTTCTCCTGCTTTGTCAAGGACTCTCTGTTGTGTTCCCTGTGAGGGTGGTCATTGGTGGTAGTCGGGCACCATCTAGTTCTTCTGGTCTCAGGCTGATGGAGTCTCTGGTTTATGTGACCCTTTTGCCTCTTGGGCTAATATTTTCCTTGTGTCTTTGGTGTTCTTCATTCTCCTTTGCTCCAAGTGAGTTGGGACCAATTGATGTATCTTAGATGGCTGCTCACAAGCTTTTAAGACCCTAGACGCCACTCACCAAAGTGGGATGCAGAACATTTTCTTAAGTAAGCTTTGTTATGCCAGTTGACCTAGATGTCCCCCAAAACCATGGTTCCCAGCCCCCAGCCCCAGCTGTCTGTCCCTCAAAGTGTTTGGTTGTGTTCAGGAAACTTCTTAGCTTTTGCTGTAGTCCAGTCATCCATAGGGTTTTTAATGGCTGATTTTTCAGAAGTAGATTGCCAGAACTTTTATTATGAGGCACCTCTGGGTGGACTTGAACTGCCAACCTTTAGCAGCCAAAAGCATTAACTGTTTGCACCACCCAGGGACCCCAAGGACAGTTTAACTGACTCGTTGCCGTCAAGTAGATTCTGACTCATGGTGATCCAATGGGACAGAGTAGGACTGCTCCATGGAGTTTCCAAGGAGCAGCTGGTGGATTCAAACTGCCAACCTTTTGGTTAGCAGATGAGCTCTTAACCACTGCACCACCAGGACAGTTTAGGGAGCCTGATTTAGGAACAGGCTCCAAGTGGGGCTGGTTTGCTTGATAGACATCCTCTGCCTAAAATTATCTACCTCTGTTCTGTCTGATTATTATCTTAATGTGAATTTATCACACTGCCTGAAGTTCTAACAATTAGAGATTTGAGTGTCCCCGTATTAAAATGTTCCGCTCTTTGGAAGGGTGTAAATTCTTTTAACCATATTGCTTTTCTCATTTTCACTGACTGAGAACATCTGCATAGATGGAAAGGATGTTTATGTTGAGAGGGAGGCATGAACGTTTTCTTTGGGGTCACACAGGCCTGGATGGGGGAGCTGCAGGGAGGGGCTTAGGTAGGACACTTCTGAGAGTGAAGAGGGAAGCAGTTGGTAGTTTTGCAGGATCACCAAGAGTGAACTGGACTGTCTGAGGCCAACAGGGCCATATGGTCCCCTAACTGAGGGCAGTGGGAGGGAGCCCAGGGTATAAAAGAAGGCTTTAGCAAGTGTGCGGAAGATGCCAAAGGAGAGAGAATCGCTTTCAAAAAATTTCAGGGGAAACGCAGAGGGATTGACTTCTTCCTGTGAATGCCCCTCTCTGTGCTCTCTGAGGTTTCCTCGGGCAGGAAATGTGACGTAGTAGGGAGGGTGCGGAATTTAGCATCAGGCAGACCTTTAACACTTATCCCTGTGTGCTCTCCGGGGAGTTACTCCCTCCGCCTAATTTCTTCATTTGTAAAATGCAGATCTGCTTTCCAGCAAAGTGAGGATTACATGAGATGAGGGATTGTAAGTGCCCAGCTTCGAAAACCAAACCCATTGCCATCTAGTTGATTCCAACTCATAGTGACCCTATAGGACAGAGTAGAACTGCCTCATAGGGTTTTCAAGGAGCAGCTGGTGGATTTGAGCTGCTGACCTTTTGGTTAGCAGCTGAGTGCTTAACCACTACATCACCACGGCCCCTGCCCAGGATCTATACTGGGTGTTCAATAAATGCAGGTACTGGTTTTTCTCTTTCCAGAAAATTAGAACTTTTAGTACCATATCTCACTTACCTTGTGCAATTTAATATAGTCTGGTGATTTAATTTAACAACATTTATAAAGTTAATGCCACGGGACATTTTGTTCTGTTTTATTTATTTTTATTGCACCTTAGATGAAGGTTTACAGAACAGACTAGCTTCTCATTAAACAGTTAGTACACATATTGTTTTATGACATTGGTTACCAACACCCCGACATGCCAGCAGTCTCCCTTCTTGACCTTGGGTTCCTCATTACCAGCTTTCCTGTCCCCTCCTGCCTTCTAGTCCTTGTCCCTGGGCTGGTGTGCCCCTTTAGTCTTGTTTGTTTTATGGGGCTGTCTAATCTTTGGCTGAAGGGTGAACCTCAGGAGTGACTTCATTACTGAGCTAAAAGGGTGTCCGGGGGCCA
>NW_004444156.1:2047026-2075835 GCF_000243295.1 Trichechus manatus latirostris
GTTTTATGGGGCTGTCTAATCTTTGGCTGAAGGGTGAACCTCAGGAGTGACTTCATTACTGAGCTAAAAGGGTGTCCGGGGGCCATACTCTTGGGGTTCCTCCATTCTCTGTCAGGCCAGTAAGTCTAGTCTTCTTTTGTGAGTTAGAATTTTGTTCTACATCCTTCTCCAGCTCTGTCCAGGACCCTCTGTTGTGATCCCCGTCAGAGCAGTCAGTGGTGGTAGCCGGGCACCATCTAGTTGTCCTGGACTCAGTCTGGTGGAGGCTGTGGTAGTTGTGGTCCATTAGTCCTTTGGACTAATCTTTCCCTTGTATCTTGTTTTCTTCATTCTCCCTTGCTCCCCAAAGGGTGAGACCAGTGGAGTGTCTTAGATGGCTACTCACAGGCTTTTAAGACCTCAGATGCAACTCACCAACATTTTGTTCTATTTTAAATGGTCAACTTCAACTTCAGGTATACAAACTTACTGACTACGAGTGATAGAAAACATGTGGATTAGCCCTGTTTTGCCATTGACTAGTCATGAGACACTGCTGAGTCGGCTTCTCTGGGCCTCAGCTGTCAAAGTTGCCTGTGAACATTCTCTCTCACGCCTCTTCCTGTTCTCTCATCTGTGATAAGAGATCCGGCCAGGGAATTCATTACATATTAAACATCTGGGTCTGTTGTCATTGTTTTTAATGATGTGGGGAAAATTCTAGCTAAAATAGTTTTAAACATACATCTTTTTAATTTATTGTGCTTTAAAAGGTGAAGGTTTACAGAGCAAATTCGCTTTTCAGTAAACAATTAATACACATATTGTTTGTGACATTGATTGCCAACCCCACAACATGTCAGCACTCTCCCCTTCTTGACCTTGGGTTCCCCATTTTCCTATGGACAGTTTTCCTGCCTCCTCCTGCCTTCTCGTCCTCACTCCTGGGCTGGTGTGCCCATTTAGTTTTTTACACATGGTTGAACTGCAATAAACATGTATCTTTTGACTTAATTATTTTGTGTTGTATTGAAAAGATTTAAATCCCTAAGACTTCTGTAGGGGAGACTAGATATGTTTTGTAGTGCATTTGTAATTTTTTGAAGTTAAGTTAGGAAAGATTATTATACCTTCACATGCGTCTTTTAATGGGTATATTCATTGCCGATGAGTCGACTCTGACTCATAGTGACCCTGTAGGACAGAGTAGACCTGCCCCAATGGGGTTTCCAAGGAGTGGCTGGTGGTTCAAACTGCCCACCTTTTGGTTAGCAGCTGAGCCCTTAACCACTGCGCTGCCAGCGCTCCATATAGGTATAGATATATCTGTGTATGTTCATTGGATAAAGAATGTGTTTGGTTGTTTTTTGTTTTTTTAGTGTTTTAAATTTTAATTTTTTTTTTATTGAAATTTCTTTGTGCCTGGTTTTTGTTTACTTGCCCCTTCCCCTCTCCAAGGCATAAAGATTATGTCGCTTAAATAGATGTTACTGGTCAGTTTATTGATACTTTAATTATTTTTGTATCGCATATCTAAAGTGACATTTCTGTGTGTGTGGCTGGAAACATCTGCCTCAATAAACGCGTTTGTAGACGGACGACTTCCTGACGAATTTTGTATACGCAGCATTAGTAAAGGGCCTTGCTGGGCTTCAGATTTCAATAAGTTTGTGTATTTTTTGTTGTTGTTTTTTAACGGAGCTTCTATTTATAGTTAAAGTATTCACTTATTTCGTGCCACACAGCCCTAACCATCACATGGGGTAAGAAAGGACACTTGACATTTTATGAGAATGGCCGTCTGCTGTGTTATAAAGTCTCTTGAAGAAGGCATTTCGAAAGCGCATTGGTATCTTATTCCACGGCCTTGGCAATCTTCGTAGCCAGGAAGTTCCTTTTTGTATCAAATACAGATCCTTGTCCCTGTGATTTGAGCGCGTTCCCCTCGTCCAGTCCTTAATGAGGAAGTGCTCTCTGCACACTCGCCTTCATAACCTTGCGGGCTGGTAGGCAGCCCGCCTCCTCTCTGGCCATCTTCTGTCTGGGCTGAATCAGTGCGTTTCCTTTACACGGCCTCCTAGGTCCCGTTTCCTGACGTTTTGATCCCTTCAGTTGCTCTCCTTTGGGTGCTGTCTGCCTTCTGTCCATCTTGCTGGGGTTCAGGTCTAGAATCGCTCTTAGTGTGGTGATAAACTTCTGATCAGGGCTCCGGGTTGTGAAGGGTTATCACGGGACCCTGTTGAGTATGCTGCCTGTTTTCACAGCCCAGCATCGCATGCCTGTCAAGGTAACTCACCACGTTGCCGATTCATGCTGTGCCTCAACAAAAAAGCCTGTTGCCATTGAGTCCCTTCCAACTCATGGGGACCCCATGTGTGTCAGAGTAGGACTGCCCTATAGGGCTTTCTTGGCTGTGATCTTTAAGGAAGTAGACTGCCAGCCCTTTCTTTTGTAGTGCTGCTGAGTGGGTTTGAACCACCAGCCTTTAGGTTAGTAGTCTAGCTCAGACCGTTTGCTAGGGTCACTATGAGTCGGAATTGACTCGATGGCAACGGGATATTGTGCTTCAGTCCTCAGATTTTCTTTTAATTATGTAAATTCAGTTTTTCCCCCTCTTACGGGAGTGCTTAGTGTTTGCCAGCTTTCCAGGTAAACTGCCTCTTGTTGTTTCTGAAGCCTTCATGGTAGTGCCAGCAGTTGGCAGCTGTCCACGGGAACGGGCGAATGTTCACCCAAAATGTTATTTTTTTATCTTTAAACCTTGAACCAAAACTATCCCATGAAGCCATCATCAAACTAAGCAAGAGTTTATTTCAATTAATAAAGAATGTTGGCCTGGAGCATTGTGCTCTTATAAAGAATTATCTATATGAGTTCAAACAACAACTGTTTATCTGAGAACTTTAGGGGTTAGAGTCTAGATTAATGGTGGTGGAACAATGTAGGTGGAAATAGTGGGAATTGTGACACGGTGTGAAGTGTGTAACCAGTGTCACTGAACTGTACATGTAGAAATGGTTCAATGGATATGTATATAAAAAATAAAAAACACGTAAGAGAAATTTTTTTTTAAAGTAAATATTTGTAATTATATGGGTATTTGATCTTAAACACATAGGTAACCCGATAATTGCGTTTTTTAGAGCATCCCTGGCCCTTTTTTGTATGCAATTGATCTCTAACTCATTGTGCCTTCGTTTTGCCTTTTGTACCAAGTTGTAATCTGAGAGCAGCAACTCTTTGTGTATTATCCCTCTTTTATGTTTTTTTGCCCTGGAAAAAGTAGTAAGTGTTCAGTTCACTAGATACTTCTTTTTAAATTTTTTTTATTGGACTTTAGATGAAGGTTTACAGAACAAACTAGCTTCTCATTAAACAGTTAGTACACATATTGTTTTATGACATTGATTAACAACCCCACGACACATCAACACTGTCCCTTCTCAACCTTGGGTTCCCTATTACCAGCTTTCCTGTCCCCTCCTGCCTCCTAGTCCTTGTCCCTGGGCTGGTGTGCCCCATTAGTTTCATTTTGTTTTATGAGGCTGTCTAATCTTTGGCTGAACGGTGAACCTCGGGAGTGACTTCATTGCAGTAAATACTTCTTGATAGGGTTGATAGATAGAACTGCCTGCACGCCAAAGTCCCAAGGTCAATTTGAACACGTTTGTATCTTCCTAAGTGAGAGTGTCTAACCACAAACTTATATTTGTGGTGAACTTAATCACATTCTTTTCTCCACTAAGTCAACAATGACAGTGTTCCTCAAAGGCTGCGTAAACCTGGTGAAAGTTGACTGTAATTGGATCCTGAGTCACAGTACTCTTGAGAACCACTCTACAGAGCTCTGTAGAGCAGTGGGTCTTTCAAAATTTATTATACATAAGAATCACCAGGGGATCTTGTTAAAATGTCGATTCTGATTCAGTATGTCTGGGGGTGGAAAAGCAAATTCTCAGTAGGGGGCTGAATGGGAATGAACCGAACAGGTTCGAGGCCCTGGTTGTGATGCAGATCATCCATATGCTAACTAACTCCTGTAGTAGGTAATCCTTTCAGAAGCACAGGGAATAATAGCACCTCCAGATTCTAAATCCTGTGAAAAGCAGCATGCACATTCAAAATTAAATTAAAATTCTTGAGAATGAATCGGTAAGGGGGAAGAAAAGGGCAGTTGGAAGGATAAATTAGTCCCAAGGGACCCTTTCCAATTCTCAAGTCATAAGCCAGCCAGCTATGACATGAAACATGACCACAGGCTTGCTAGCTCAGACGCCCCTAAAGCTGATTCTCTGGGATTGTTAATGTATCATATATTTAGCTCTATCTGTGGAAATGCCTTGAGTTATTATTACCTCTCTCAGGAGACTACGTGCTACGTGATACCTACAAATAAGTAACAGTAGATCTGCCTAACTTTTCATTATAGATTAAAGAGAATGGCAGATCTTGGGGAGTGACACCTTAGGATGGCTTGGTAACTTTAGAAACGTGCCACGTGGTGGTTTCTAGGTATGCTTTGAATGAAGAGCTTTGTGTGGGAGGAAAGCAAATGCTGCATGAATATTTATGTAAATCTGCACGTGTTGCTAGGTTTATTTAAGCTTCTTTGTGATCCTCTCTTTAAAAAAACAAAATGCAAGTTTATTGCTCACGTAGACTTTAAATGTGAAATGTTCAGCCCCTTCTGGTAGCGATTTTCTCCTTCCAATTTAGCGATGTCAGGTCATTAGCTGGGCAGAGGGTACTCATCATTACCCATTAGCTAGTGTCTTGTCGTTGTTTGCCCTAGTGGCGTAGTGGTTAAGCGCTCGGCTGCTAACCAAAAGGTCGGCAGTTCGAAGCCACCAGCCACTCCTTGGAAACCCTGTGGGGCAGTTCTGCTCTATCCTTTCGGGTCACTACAAGTCAGAATTGACTCGATGGCAATGGATTTGGTTTAGTTTGGGTTTGTCTTTGTTTGGAGTCCCTGGTTAATGCTCTCAGCTGCTAACTGAAAGATTAGAAGTTGGAGTCCACCCAGGGGCACGTGGGAAGGAAGGCCTGGCAATCTGTTTCCAAAAAGTCAGCCATTGAGAACTCTGTGGAGCACAGTTCTCCTCTGGCACACATGGGGTCTCCATGAATCAGAGTTGACTCAGCAACCAGTAGTTGGTTTTGTCTTTTGTTCGACTGTAGCCATGCTATAATCATGCCCACCCCTCCTGTAACTGTGGGTTGTTGGCCAGTTTAGGATTCATTTAACTTCATCAGTGATATATGTTGAAATTTAGAATGTCTTAAAAAAAAAAAAAAAAAGAGCTTGTTTTTTGCTGATGTACAGATCAGCCCACCAGCACATTTATTTTCTGCGCCTGGACTGAAAAGTTACTGTTTTTTGACAGTGTTACCAGACATGCTGGTATATTAGGCCAGAGAATAGGTAGCTAAAAGATAGACTGAGGTAGACATTTATTTACAGTTCAGTGCTTAATACCAATTTTCCTAATCAGCTGAGTGTTATCTGATGAGTGTGCAGAGTTGCTAATTATTCGCAACCATGCGTTGGATCATACAGTGTGCCAGGCTGGGAGTAATTAGACCAGATTGGGCACGTTCAGGGTGGTACGGCCGTAGACCCAAGTTGGGAGTAATTAAATCACAACTATCTAGCGGTAGTTTTAGGATGAAAGTTGTGGCAGTTTTTGTTTGGCAGCAAGATCACTTTTAAATGATCCTGAAATCATTTTAAGAGCTGATCCTGTGGTATAAGGTGTGTCTGACTCGGGAAGGTAAATTCTTTTTGGAAACTGATAGAGATGATGGTTGCTTAGCGTGATGAGTGTAATTAATGTCACCAGATTGTACATGTAACAGATGTTGACATGGCAAACGTTTTGTTACGTGTATACTTAACACAATTTAAAAAACAAACAAACAAAAAAAGTGAATTCCTGACTACCTTAGCTTTGAGAGGAGCCCTGGCACAGTGGTTAAGAGCTTGGCTGCTAACTAAAAGGTCAGCAGTTCGAATCCACCAGCCGCTCCTTGGAAACCCTATGGAGCAATTCTACTCTGTCTTTTAGAGTCGCTATGAGTCGGAATGGACTTCATGTCAGTGGGTTTAACTTTGGGGGGAAATATATAACAAGATGTATATTGAAAGAGTGAAGTAATATTTTAGCAACTCTGTATTCGGTTTGTTGCATCTGGGCTAGGCATGAATGAATTCATTCTGTTCTCAAGCAATTTGTTTTGCATTGATAGCACTGTTGGAAAAAGGAGACTGTGATGAATTTCATAAGGTGGAAAACTCAATATGCCCTAAAATGTGAAAATACAGGGCTTCTTTTTATATACTAAGTTCAGCCTGAACTACGGAGTTAATCACCTTTACCTTCCGTATCTCACATGGCTCTTGACTCTCTAAACAGCATAGTGGTGTCCTCACCCCTGTGGGCGTGCAAACTGTGGTTTACAGTCTGCCACGGACAAGCACACTTCTTTGGCGCTGATACAGACGATCAGGAACATCTGAACAATATATCATTTCGATCAATGACTACGCAGGCCGTGTCTTTGGTGTTTGGATAAAGAATGATAACCCAAACAGTTTTGTTAATAAAATAAATCGAGTTTAAAGACTGGGACTGTTTCTAGTAGACTGTACAGCCCTAAATCATTCAGAAGTCATGAAGCAGTTTTCTGAAACAGATTGTGTTTCTTTGAGAAGGACGCCACCTTGGTACTCTGTCACTGATGCATTCTTTACAGGTGAGATCACTCTGCATCGCTGATATCCCTCCTTTCACAGAAGGGGGACGTGGACCGCACCCAGCGCATTCCATTTCTCACAGCCCGTAAAATAAGGCTTAGATGTACCTGTCCATTAGAAGCTTGTCAAGGACGAAATCCAGCCTCGGAGGCTTTGTGAACCATGAATGGACAATAAAAGACAGTGTGCTTCTGTTTTTCACATCGCCTGTTTAAGGACAAAAGAACTATTCACTCCTCCCCGACTTTCATGTAGTTGTAATAAAAGAAATGAGGATGGTCATCTTCTTTTGTGTGTGATTTAAGACTGCTTGAACTGAGATCATTTGAAACAATAGTTTTCGGTGATTCAGACTAATAAAGTCACGAAGGGGGATGAGTGCTATGGAGTTTAGAAATGTCTTTATGTCTGTTTCTTCAGATAGAACGAAACTTGAGAAGTAGCTCCTTCCCCACCAAAACCGGAAGGATGAAAGCAGTTACAGAGGACCAGATTATGCCCTACCTATTGAAATAGTGGCTTAACCCAATCCTCCTGATCCACCTGTGTCTCCCTAGAGTAAGTATCCTTGCACTTCAGTTAGTGTGAGATGTTACTCTGCTCAAAACCATATAATGGCCCATTAAACCAAAACCCATTGCCGTCAAGATTCCGACTCACAGCGACCCTATGGGACAGAGTAGAACTGCCCGATAGGGTTTCCAAGGAGTGGCTGGTGGATTCGAACTGCCGACCTTTTTGTTAGCAGCTGAGCTCTTAACCACTGCGCCACCAGGTCTCCAATGGCCCATTAGTCTCAAGCAGTTGAGTTGAGCTCTCCCCTGTCCTCCGAGATCTTGTCTCCTAGGCATATACATTCGCTGCAGCCACACAGGTCTTCTTGCTGCTCATCAGCCCACCAAGGCCTGGGGCCTTTGCACCAGCTGTGCCCTCTTGGAGGGAAGGTCTGCCTTTACCCAGATCTTGATGAGGCTTGCTCCTTTCCTTTAGTTTGGTCTCTTCTCAAATGTCGTTTCTTAGAAGAGTCCTCTCGGACCACCGTATCGGAAAAAAGCCCCCCACTTGACTTCTGTCAATCTTCCAGCTTTATAGTTCACTGTAGCGCTTTTATCCACCTAAAACGATATATTGTTTATTTTCACTCCCCCAATAGACAGTAAACCCCACAGTGGCGGGGACTTTGACTGCATTTATTGCCGTCCGTGTCAGTACTGCCTGGTACGTGTTGTTAGCTGCTGCTGAGTCGGCCCCTGACTCAGGGCGACTCCGTGCACAGTGGGATGAGACTGTTGTGACATGCAGGGTTTTCACTGGCTGATTTTTTGCAAGTAGTTTGCCAGGCTTTTCTTCCTAGCCCGTCTTAGTTGGGAAGCTCCACTGAAGCCTGCTTAACACCATAATGTGCAAGTGTCCGCTGACAGATGGGTGGTGGCTGAGCGTGAGGTGCATTGGCTGGAGTTGAACTCAAGTTTCCCTTGTGGAAGGCCTGGTACATAAAACAGACAAAAAAACCAAACTCGTTGTCATCAAGTTGATCCCGATTCATAGCAACCCTATAGGTCACAGGATTTCCTGGACCAACATATATCAAGTAAAATTCAATTGCTGATTTATTTGTTAATATAACACATTCTTATTAAGGGCCTACTATGTACCAGGCCAGAAACCCTAGTGGCATAGTGGTTAAGAGCTATGGCTGCTAACCAAAAGGTTGGCAGCTCAGATCTATCAGGCACTCCTTGGAATACCCTGTGGGGCAGTTCTGCTCTGCCCTCTGGGGTTGCTATGAGTCGGAATTGACTCAACGGCAACGGGTTTGGTTTGGGTTTTTTATATGTTGGTCCAAATTTCTCTGTAAGTCTCATGTTGAACAAATATGGCAAATATGAAAGTGATTGTTAATTATTCAGATGTTGAAGTTGGAACTGAGAGTTTTTATATAGATAAGTGAATTAAAATGTCATTTTTGCTTATCTGGCAGTTCACTTTCTGTCATTCTGTTTCATGAAGATAAATATGGAATGATTTAAAAAATAATCTTACCATGAGCTTTTTCTTTTTTTTAACCCGAGAGAGGAGCAAAATGGTTTCAAACTTTAGCAGTATCTCTGTTTTTAGCTTTTGGAAATGAATACACATCCTTGTAACTGGCAGCCTTGGTGCCCTTCAGTCCTTGTATTTTTAAAGCTGCACGGAACATCAGATAATGAGAACGGGAAAGAAACACTGTCTCTTTCATATATTTCTGCAAACTCCTATGCTTAGCATACTCTTGGGAAGAGAAGCCACATTGTTTTCTGTACCCAAAACTGTTTAAGGAGTGGGCAGAAACACCTATTAATCTTGGCTGCTTCGTGACTTGAGCATATTTTCTCATATGATGTAGTGTGGATTCAAATTAGGCTTCAGATAGCCTAGTTTTTCTTTCTTTTTTTTTTTCTCCTTTGCAAAATAACACAACCGTGTTGTGGGGTTGATGTTGTTGAGTGTCGCAAGCCTGATGATTAATGTCATAAATGAATTTCCCTGTGCTAACGCAGTCATTGGGAGTCCCCACGTGGCGCGAGTGGTTAAGTGCTGTACTACGGACTGAAAGGTTGGCAGTTCAGACCCACCCAGAGGCGCCGCAGAAGTCAGGCTTGGCAGTCTCCTTCCAAAAGATCACAGCCTTGAAAACTGTATGGAGTGCATTTCTACCCTGCACAAATGGGGTCGCCACGAGTTGGAATCAACGCCATGACGACAACAGCAACACAGGTATAATCATTTGGTGAAGAAATTGAAGTTGTCAGCGATTTCATTCTTCTTGGATCAACGGTCAATGCTCACGGAAGCAGCAATCAAGAAATCAAGGCGTGTTTTGCATTGGGTAAATACGCTGTGAAACACACTGTTTTAAAGTGTTAAAAAGCAGAGCTGTCACTCAACTAAGGTGTGCCTGACCCAAGCCTGGTCTTTTTAATCACTTCATATGCATGTGAAAGCTGTACAAGAAAAAAGGAAGACCGAAGAAGAATTGACACATTCGAATTGTGGTGTTGGCAAAGAATATTGGATATGTGTATACCGTGGACTGTCGGAAGAATGAACAAATCTGTCTTGGAGGAAGCACAGCTAGAACGCCCCTTAGAGGTGAGGATGGCAAGACTTTGTCTCACTTAATTTGGACATGTCATCAGGAGGGATCAGTCACTGGAGAAAGACATCATGCCTGGTAGAGGATCAGCGAAAAAGAGGAAGACCCTCAATGAAATGGATTGCCACAGTGGGTGCAACAATGAGCTCAAACATAACAACTAGGGTGTGATGGATTGCTTCTGTGTAGCCTTTCTAGCCATGGTCCTGTATCTCCCACCCGGGTGATTGGGTGGGGCTGTGCAGATGGCATAATTGTGGCCTACTGACGGGTTTGGTTTTTGGTTTTATATATTGCAAATAACATTAATATAAATATCTCTGTGTAGACGCTGATGATAATGACGGGAGTCACGTTTCACTAGTACCTTGACCATACTTAAATCCGCACGTTTTCTCTAGCTTATTTACTCGGGGAGGCGCAGCTTGCTGAAAATTTACTCTTCCCGTTGTTGTCCTGTGTATATCGAACAGGGGAATGGATCCTTGTATTTTTTCCCACTGACAGATAATTCTGTGCTTTCCCATGTATTTGAACTTGGTCTGCTCTCCACAGTATAATTAGAGGATGTTGCCTGTATGCCTACTGAGGAATCACCAAAAACAATTTTGAGTATTTCTGTGAGTTCACTGTCAGTCAGCAGCGCATTTCAAGTTCATGCTGGTGTGTGCGTCTGGATAGTCAAAGACATCTGCGAGGTGAGCGGCTCTGAGCCTGCGGTGGGCAACTGGACTGTCTGCATGGGGGTTTCCCGTTTCTTATTTCTATCCCTGTTGTAAGCCCTGGTGGCCTAGTGGTTAATTAAGCATTTGGCTGCTAACCAAAAGGTCAGCAGTTCTAATCCACTAGCCGCTCCTTGGAAACCCTATGGGGCAGTTCTGCTCTGTCCTATAGGGTTGCTATGAGTTGGAATCAACTTGAAGACAGTGGGTTTGTTTTTATTTTTTATTTTTTGTCAGCTCCAGAGTTCCCAAAATGCCATGGTACCTCCTTGGACTTGATCACAACGTCACGGATCCTTTTGTTGTCTTCAGAGCAGTAATATTCTCTCTGGCCCCTAGGCACAGGATGGTGCCCGCCCCGACCATATGCATTAACTAACTCTCAGTTGTCAAGTGAAGCTGCCTCCTTCACCTCTCTAGATTCCAGCCTGCCTCCTGAACTCCGCGGGGTCAAACTTCAGGCAGGGTCCTCGTGGTTTTGAGTCTGTGTGCCTGGCTTCCCATTCTCTGGACTAGCTCAGCCCTTCAGTTTTGCCTGCTGTTAGGAGCCCGGCAGGTGCAGCTCTGTGGCTTCGCCCTCTTATCGTGTGTTAATCTCCATCCCCTCCATCGGGAAGGCGCTGATGTTGCTGTGGGCACTTGTCCACCATTCATTCACTTAGTAAATATTTATTTGGGAGAAGATCTAAGAGCCCGTGTGTCTGCCCCTCCTGCTGCCCTGCTGAAATCTCTCTTTAAAGCTATCAAAAACTTCTTTTTCCTCCTCTTCCCTCTTTGTAGCTTTGTTTGCCTTTTCTGGCCCTTCTTCACTGCCTTCTCCAGGCTCCGTCTCCGTTTTCTGTCTTAGTTTTTGTCTTTAGTCACCTTTCTTTGCCCAGACAACACATCATGTCTTAAAACTCTGTTAAATAGCAGCTGAACGTCCTTTTAATTCCTTAACTGCGCTTGATTTATGGTAGAACAACCAGCAGAGGATAAAAGCACATGGTAAAGGATGGTTTTAACAGCACACTTCCCTGATTTGTCCACAGAGTGGAACTTCATCTTCTTCCTGCTCCCTTTTTGATGAAGAGATGGGAGACTGTTCAGGTTTACCTGTAGCAATCTTGCGAGGCTGTCGTATTTACCATAGAGTTATGTTATAGATGAAAAAACTTGAATTGGCTTTTAGTTTCAGAATAAAATAATTGCTAGTTAAACAACTTATATGAGTGGATCAGACCCAGTTAATGTAAGTTTGTGACTCTCTTAAAAGTTGAAAAATTAAATTTGTGCCTTGGTAATTCGATTTGTGGGAAGTGAGGAACAAAGGATTCCAAACAGGGCTTTTAAACTCAGTTCTAATTAATTGCATGTGCAGATGCAACAGCTACGATTGGGAGGCAATTAGTCTAATTATGTTTAAAATACAGTTGCATGCTTAAATAGATAATCACACCCTTAGGCCTGCCTGTCTTTGCCTCCTTTCTCCTTCAGGCAGCGAGTGAATTTTTTGGCCATTGAGCGTGACCTGTTCAGTGTCTGTGGAGCAGAACGAAGTGACGGAAGGCAGATGAGCGGAATTGCCCATGCTCCGGTTCAGAGTTTGACATCTCAGGGATAATGCCTACTCAGCACACCTAGACGGAAATATTAAGATGTGCTGGGGAAAATTAGTGTTTTCTAGATAACCTTTTCCTTTTTCATCTTACTTTTGGAAACCTGAGTTCTCGCTAGGAATGATCTTTCTCAGTCCCCAGTTGGGAATGAACTATGTTGTTGCCGTTAGGTGCTGTCGGGTGGCTCCGACTCGTGACGACCTTGTGTGAAATGATGCGCCATCCCCGTGATTGGTTGTGGATCAAACCTTTGGGATCCATAGGGTTTTCAGTGACTGATTTTCAGAAGTAGATCGCCAGGTCTTTCTTTCTAGTCCGTCTTACTCTGGAAGCTCCCCTGAAACCTGTTCAACATCATAGCAACACTAGCCTCTGCTGACAGAGGGGTGGTGGCTGTGCATGAAGTGCATTGGCCGGGAATCGAACCTGGCTCTCCCGCAGCTGAGTCTTATTCTGAATATCATGAAATAATCGGAATTTTCAGGTGAAACTTGAATAAGGAAGACCTCATCTAACAGCATGTCACTGGCATGAAAGGCTCAGCCAACTTCAGACTGTCAGGTCAAAGTGTCATCTGGCTTCTGTAGGAGTTTTACATCATATTTTAAATCATTGCAACTTAAAATGGATATGACGCCTCTCACAAAACCGTGGTGTTCTTTTCAGCTTAAGGAATTGATACTCCTACAGATGAATGGACAGAGGTGTTTATGACTGCCTTTCCTGTCTTTCATTAAAAACTAAGGCGACTGCTTTTTTCGTAGGTTCGCTGTTCCTGGAAGAATCTGTGAAAGATTCAGATAGTCCCGAGTGCCCTTCCTTTGGTTTCTGGCGGCATTGGAAATGATTTACAAGTTACATTTCCAGTTTATAGGATATCTTGCAGTTACAAGACTATAGTCTTTATTACTGACCTACCGCACTGATTCTGTTTTTCTTTCAGCTGCGTTTGCTGTATTTCTGGCCCAAAGGTGCCATATTACTTGGAGCAGAAACTGAGGTTTGCTATCTTTGATATATTTATAGCCGGGTTGTGTGATTTTCTCCAAGCAGGCAAGAATGGGATATTGAGGACATAGTTGGTGAGACGTTAGGCCAAGTGGAGCTTTGTCTGCTGGACTGTTTTTGCGAATCCTCATCTAAGAACACAAGTTTGCCTCATCTGTGTACTATTAAAATACAGGCTGTCCCTGGATTACGATTGAGTTCCGTTCCCAAGTCTGTCTTCAAGTCAGATTTGTTGGTAAGTGGGAACAGTTATGTCTGGTTAGTAGTCAGACGTTTGTCCTAGTGTGTAGTATATAGTGTGCCTTTTTAGGACCCCTGATGGCGCAGTGGTTAAGAGCTATGGCTGCTAACCAAAAGGTCAGCAGTTTGAATCCACCAGGTGCTCCTTGGAAACTCTATGGGGGCAGTTCTGCTCTGTCCTGTAGGGTTGCTATGTGTCAGAATTGAGTTGTTTTTGTTTCTATGTATGCATTAAAAAATAGGAAAAAGAACACTTCCAGATACCTAAAACATCTTTAACATAATAATACAGTAATAATAATAATAATGTTTTGAGGTGTGTTGTAAAGCAGCACCCGTTTGTTATTACAAACCATTGTATGTATATACCTCGTACAAGTCAGTCAGATGTTTGTAACCCCGGGACTGCCTGTATAATGGATTTAGCTGGATTGTGAATTTAAATGGAGATTTGAAACACCTACATTTGAATATGCAGATTATTTGTCAATACGGTTTATGCTGTGAGGGGAGTACGCAGTCACCAGGGCCTCCTGTTGACATTTCATCCATAGACACAGGCTTCAGTGCAGGTGGGCTGGTTCAGCAGGGACAGTTGTCTGCTTTCCTTGAGGTTACCCTGTGAGATGTGGTGTAGTTAAAATTCCATTCTAGAACTTTATTTTCCCTTTAATCTTTGAAACAAACTACTCTTCTTCTTATGATAAACCCAAGTACAGCAAAAGGTAAAGGTGTTACTTTGGCAGATGGTATTTGGTGCCAATGGTGCAATCATTATGACGCCGTATCTGCTTACAGGATGTGGGCGTGTTTACTGTAGGGTATTTACTTCTGTATGTCAAGAGAGTGATCTGTAGAAATATGTAACTTATGTTTTGCATAACTATTACTAAAATCTGGGTGACTCAGCTTTTTTGGCTTGTTATAATTTTAGTACTGATTTTCATGCAATGACCCTTTTGGTGTTCTGTTAATAAACTGTTAAATAACAAAAATATTAAAAGAATTAACAGCTTAAAACAAGAACTGAAACCCAGTGACAACGTTTGGAAAAGCTTAGCATTGTGAGGTTGTCATTGTGTCTTGCTTAAACACATGCTTAAAAACTCAAATCATTCTTTCCAATGTATTGTTGTATTAGACACCCTTCACGTATCAGTTTATCCTAAATGTTCCCATGTGCACGTTGGTTAGTGTGGGCACTTAATTTTGTTTGTCTTTCTCCTTCAAGTAATGCGAGTTACAGTTAACATGAGTTTGAATTATGAACTTATGGTCCAGGAGAATTTAGATTGATTGACATTCTGTCATTGATGGTATAGTGTATTCTTGAGTCCCCCGAAAAGATGTATTGTAAAAGTCTAGAATGGGGTAGAAAGAGATCATCTGTGTCGTGGCTTAAAAAAAAAAAAAAAAAACTGGGAAGAGCTTTTACAAAAGCAGCAGGAAGTACTTACTGAATCAGCACTGGTCCATTGTGTGGTGGGGTTTGCAGATTTTTAATTAATCCACTGAATACTTACAGTCCTCAATTCACATGGAAAAATTTTTAAATGGTGTGTAGGAACGCCTGTGTGTGTGTGTGTGTGTGTGTGTGTGTGTGTGGAAGGGGCAGCTGCGTATAATGAGTTGGTAGTGAAGATTGCAAAGAAATAATTGTGTATGTGAGAACAGGAAGAAAAATGAAATAGAATGTCTTAATAAACAAAAACAGAACTATGACCCAAAGTCACCCTGTGTAATTTTGAGATCAGACAAAGGGATGGCCAGAGCATAATGTAGGCATGTAGAAGCCTGTTGCTAAATCAGAAAGGAACAGTTCAGAACCTCATTTGCTACTCTGTAGTCTGTTGCCCTAGAGACAGACTTAACATATTGACTTTGGCAACCCCGGAGCAGCTTGCCCTGTCTGCAGTTATTTAAGTGAAAATCTGAATTTGTGACTTAAAAATGTAAGTCTACCAGTCAGGGCACCACGTGGTATTTGTGGCTGGGTGGGAATTTCCGGAAGGTGCTATGTCAGCCTTTGGAAAAATGATGAACTAAATGGGACAAATAAAGAATTCTGATCCTCCAAAGCTCAAACAGGAAAACGCAGTAAATGAAAGCAACCCTTCTTGAAAAGCCAGCGTGAGCCGCTCTGGAGACTGATTTAAACTGTAGGTATCATCTCACTTTGCAGCATGAATTAGGTAATGGGAGAATGTAGATAACAAAATTAATAGTCAGGGGAGTGCTTTAAAATATTGTTTAAAGATTAAAATGAGAAACTTGGCCTAGAATGATCAAGCTCCTACCCAGTTCTGATTTTCAATGATTCCTCGGAGCAGGGGAGCTTTCCCGCTCTCTCTTACTCTGCTGCGCCTTGCCTTGTGCTATTCTTGTTCGTCCTTAGTTGTAGTGAGAAAGACGTTTCAAAGATTTTCCTTGAAAAACACTAATCCAACGAGGGGCTGGCTAAAAAGTGTCCAATGACAAAAAAAATCACAGAGTTGAGAGAAGGGGCTTGAAGACTGGACAGCCACCTTGGAAACGATTTCTTGTCTCTTCTGTGCTGTTCCTCAAAGCGTTATCCGAGGACCACCCGCCTTAGAAACCCCTGGGCACTTGTTAAAAATGCAGATTCCTAGCTCCATCCCAGACCCACCTAATCATATTTACTGGGGCAGGGACCCAGGAAGCTGCATTTTGAACACGCTTCCCTGGAGATGGTTGTGTATATTACTATTTGAGGGGAAACACTTTCAAAATGCAACTGCAAATCTCGGCTCTGAAGACAACGTGAATTTATACTCTTTCCTCTGAGTGTAATTTTAGAATTGATTTTTTGATCCAAAAATGTTGCTTGATAGGATTACAAAGATGCTGGAAATTGGGGCCACTGCGCAAATGAGGTGTTTGTGTGGGGAGAAAAGCAGTTTTCATGGGGAAGTTATTTTACATTGGTGACTAAAGCATACATCTGATGAATGATCGAAATGGGTTTGGGCAGAGTATTTTCCCTTTGGGGAACAGTGACAGAGAATCATTTAGCATTATAATTTTGACTCTTCTGTAAAAAAAAAAAAAGTATCTTAAATGGAAATAGAAATGTATTTCATTAAGAATTTATAGAATCCTTTCCTTCCCTCCAAGGGATCCTATTTATAATATTCATTGGCAAATAATCCTCATCGTTCATGTATAAGTAATCATCAGATTCATTCAAAATATGAATAAAACTCTCAAATGACCTGAAGCTTTCTTTCCTTGGCCAGATTTTTTTAAAAAGTACTTTCTGATGTTCTGCTTTCTGTTGCTCAGCTGGGCTGATGTCGCTGGTGGGCCTGGGCCACAGCACATCCCGTTTGCTCAGATGCTTCCAACTCTTCTCTATTCCTATTACTTTAGTGGGCAATAACTTAAAAAGCAAACAAAACCTTCAGAAACAGACCAGTAAACCCTATACAGAACTGGGGGTGAAGTTCCTTCTGCCTGTCTGCTGCTGCAGGTGAATTTGTTAGAGAGAGTCTATCCATGTTCCTTCTGAATAGCATTTACTATGTGTTTCCTGGGTTAATTTAAACTTGGGTCCATTTTGCATAGTCGGTGGCATAGGTTTAAAATTTTGATCTCCAAGTAAAAAGGAAGACTTCACTCCTTTAAGAAGGCTACCCTACAGTGACTAAGGAGCCCTGGTAGCGTAACAGTTAAGCTCACACTGCCAGTTCGAACCCACCCAGCAGCTC
Organism: Trichechus manatus latirostris; assembly: GCF_000243295.1. Lineage (NCBI taxonomy): Eukaryota > Metazoa > Chordata > Mammalia > Sirenia > Trichechidae > Trichechus > Trichechus manatus. The sequence continues at coordinate 2,064,192 of NW_004444156.1, forward strand.
TGCCAGAAAAAGCCTTGGAAGACCAGCTCCTGTAAGGATGACAGCTAAGAAAACCCTATGGGGCAGTTAGACTCTGTCACATGGGGTCACTGTGAGTTGAAATTGACTCGATGTCACCCAGCAACAACACCCTGCAATGAGGGAAATGCTTGGGTGATGTGCAGTCCGGTCTGGTGAGTGCCTGGGTCATGCAAGGAGAGGGGCTCATGGGGTGTGAGGGGGGTGATGAATAAAGCTGGCTGATGCCCTAAATCGAACACATTTTCTCAGACTACTTTCTTCACTAATGAAGTGTGCCTTGAGAAGTTTTAATGACTTTCAAGAAGTGGATCGTCTTAAGAAATAGCCTGGTGACTCCACTCTGGGGTGTTCATTGTCTGCTTGAGGGTTTGTGTACTGCAGTTCTCACTGTAGGTCTTAATTACTTTTAAGGAAACATTTTTCACCGATAGATCTATGTTATAATTTTGCAGTTAACAATTGTACTGATTCTGAGTATTTCTTTCAACGAATGTACTTTTTTTCATTAAGCTAGAAATGTTTGAGAATGAGGTGGACATGGCTGAAGCTGGAATGGCTAAAGTGTTTTAAAGCTTACACTCTGCCTTTTAATTTCCTTGGAAAAGTCCTGGATAAAAGTTGCCTCGAACGGTTATTTTCATAAAGGCACGTATATACACACGGACTGAGTAGCAGTGACGAGTTCCAAGGTTGAACCTCCCAACTGTCTGTTTTGTTTTCTGACCAGCAGTTGTGATTCGGAGCTCACTTCATTAACCTCTCGTTATTTCCCCCATCCTTGACTTCCTGAATGTCAGCTTTTTTTCTGGAAGTCACTTGGGCACTTGGCCTGCAGCATATTCTTCGTGTTTTAATAGATATATGTGATGCTAACAAAAATATTCCCTCTATACAAAGTAGGTAGATTTATAACCTGTCCTAATGGCACAAACTTGGCAGAAACGGTGATCCACATATGGTTGTAAAAAGGCAAAAATTCCAAATTGAAGAGGGAAGGAAATAAGAAAAAAGATTGATGAAGCATTGCTTAAAGGAGCCAAATGTATATAGTAGATTGGCATATATTTAAGAATTAACCAAGGACAGTGTAGAGCTAGTAAGCTATCATTTTTGAGAGTACATGAAGGACCGACATGATACTGGGAAAGAGCAAGAGAGGAGAAAAAATTAGGTTTGAAGATATTCACCTGTCTGTCAACATTTATGCCTGAAAGAGTTAAATAAATAAATAAATAGAAAGCAAATAGGAAGAAGAAGGAAGTGGAAGCTGCGATTGAAGTGATAGGAGACAGGCAGGGGGCAGTAGACAGAAGATGGTAATGATACAAGGGTCCTTTATAGCTGATAGCGGTATACCAGGACAACCAAAACGTTTTCTGTGGAAGTGATCATTCCCTACACTGCTGAGCCCGTGATAATTTTTATTTAGCAGTTAGGTTATATGGAGGAGTCAATGCTGGCGGTATGGTTGGCTGAGTGGTGGCAGATTCAAAGGCAACGTCTCTCTCCTTCTCAAAGCAGAACTGATTGTTGTCCTCACTGCTGCCAACTCTGTGATCTTGGGAAAGTCACTTCACCCTGATAGACAACAGTCCATAACTCTCAGCCCCCTGGACCTTATTTCTTCTCCGTACCTCGTAGGCATCTATCAGGACAGATGTGTAAGAATGTACCTGTGCCTTTGGGGCAGAAGCAACTCATAACCAGTGGCTAGTTGCTGTTGAGTCTACCCTGACTCATGGCGACCCCATGTGTGTCAGAGTAGAACTGTGCACCATAGAGTTTTCAGTGGCTGATTTTTTTTCTTTTTTCAGAAGTAGATTAACCGGCCTTCTGAGGTGCCTCCGGGTGGACTCAAACTTCCAACCTTTGGTTAGCAGCCAAGCACGTTAACTGCACCATGCAAGGTCCATAGATTCATGGTATTGGTAAATTGGGAGGGTGGCAGAATACCTACGGCGGCTTAACATTCCGACTTGTTTGTAGAAGTGCAGGTGGCTTGTGATCAGAAATCTCCAGGTGCCTTCCAAGCCCACAGCACCTGGTGGGCTCCCTTCCCCCTCTGCTTGTGCTGAGATTTACCTGTGCAGGCTGGTCTTGGGCTGCTACGCCAGTTCTATGATCAAGTTTGGAGATACTGTCAATTCTAACACACAAAAGTTTTTTCACTAGCCTCCAATCTCAGTATAGTCATTGCTCAGCCATCCCATTGTGGAAGGATTATGGTACTTGAGCGACATTCTCCTAAAGGTGCCCTGCCATGGTTGCCAAGTGGCTGGAGAGACTGTCGTCCTTCTGGCTCAGCTGCTCATTCTGAGCCTCAGTCTCTGGTCACAGAGTTGATTTCAGCTTCCCGTTTTCTAGTCCCAGAAGAGGATGTTTCTGTTCTCTTTTCTCATTCCTTCTTGACCTTTGACATGGCCTAGAATGTTCAGAAACCCTTGACATTTTTTTCCTTTTCTTTCCTCAGAATTTGTGTGCAGAGTTGTGTACATGAGGATGTATCTTTTCCTGGAAAGAGGGTTCACATACTTTTATCAGACTCCCATAGGGCTCCATCACCCCTAAACAGCTAAGAACTATAGATCTTGAATAAGCCCTTTTCTAGTTTCTGCGTTAAGGCTACAGGTTATTCTCTCTCTGTTATTTTGTTATCAGTAACAGGTATCCGTCTTACCTGCCTCTTCACTATCTCATCTCCTCCTGCTGACCCTCTGGTCCCAAGGTGCTCTTCTTAATTTTCCCAAGACTCTAAAACTCACCACAACTGTGCCTTCCGGATTTCATCACACCACACGTGATGTCATTCCCTTTCAGTAGCCACATCCAGGGCCTTATAAGTCAAATCTCTACTTAAAAATGTGTAAAGCCGCACATTTTATATACGTTTTACAACGCCAGCCCCCTGACTAGAATATTTTTTCAAGCCTGGCTCTCCCCTCTTCAAGAAAGTCTGTCTTTGTTTTCTGCACCAAAATTATGTCTCATAGGCTTCAGAAACTTGTAGCATGCTGGTGGTTGCTACTGGCAACCACCTTAGGGGCATGTACAACCATTTCCCCTATTGAAATCAGCTTTGCTTTTCTCATGAGGAAATAAGAGAGCAGCCACTGAACATCACCTTCCGAAGGCTATGCTGTTTAAAATGTTCCATGATTCTGAGCGTGACCCTCTTTCTGATTAAATCGCCTTCACTGTGTGTCTAGGAACATACCAGGTTGGTTTTCCACATCACAACACTCTTTTTCTGTCTGCTTATTGTATTCCCGTTTGCTAGACGTCAGCTGCCGGCTCATTAGAAGACATTACCGTGCATGTCACACAGCCAGTGGGCACCACGTTTTTGGCTCCTTCTGCTGAATCTCTTTCTAGTTGGCTGGCAGATGACGTCTGTTCATGGAGAAGGTTGTGTGTGTATTTGTGCTTGTTTATGTGTGTATTACTGGCGGAGATGAGGCAGAAGCAGAAGTTGGGTTGGTTAAGTCCAATCGTCTCTTCGACTTTGTTCTTCTTTCATGGTATGGTAGCAGAGGAGATCCTGGGTTTTGTTCTTCAGTCTTTTATGTCCATCAGCCAATTATTTGTTGGTGTTTAAGTCTGCATGTTTAGCATATTATTATTGCAATCGTAAATAATATGGAAATTATATATTTACATATCCATTCCTCAGATTGTGGAGACCTTTGACCACATCATGATCTGTGAGTTAGCTTACACGAGAGTATTTCAAGAGAATAATGGATTCTTAACCATGTGTCGGGCAATTTGCTGCATGCTTCATGTGTATTAGCTTATTTAATCCTCACAGACACACTATGAGGTATTTGCTCTATTATCGCCATCTTACAGATGAAGTAACACAAGTAATTTGCTTAAGATTACACAACTAATGAGTAACTGTTGTTCAGAATAGGCTAAGTGATGGTAGCGTAACCAACAACCCTCCAAATTTGGGAGGCTTCATATCACTGGTTTGAATCCACCAGTCACTCCTTGGAAACCGGGTGGTTCTACTCTGTCCTGTAGAGTTGCTATGAGTAGGAATCAACTTGATGGCAACGGGTTTGGTTTAATATAACACAGGCTTATTTCTCATGCATGATCCAGCCAGTGTGGGTTGGCGGGGGGCTCTGCACATTGCAGTCACTCCGAGACCCAGGCGACAGAGGCTGCACCCCAGTGCGTGCTTTCAGGACGTCTGAGCAGTAGGAAAGGAATTGGCAAGTTGAACTTTTGTGTTTCAAGCTTCTACCTGGAAGTGACACATTTTACTTTTGTTCACATGTCATTGTCCAAAGCAAGCCACTTGGCCATGGGTCTTCTCTGTGCCCAGAGGGAGAGAAGGATCAGAATGTTTGTGATAACCCTAGTAACTACCCCATTGGGCTGCAGTGGCTGTAACTGCAAGGAAATGCATGGCCGGTGTCCTGAGGCGTCTGTCACCCAGAACAGTTTTATTACTTAGAATGCAGAGGAATTGCCATTGAAAGAAAAGAAAGTGAAATCCCCCTATAATGTGCTCATTACTATAAACCAAACCCAAACGCATTGCTGTCGAGTCGATTCCGACCCATAGTGACAGAGTACAGTTGCCCCATAGAGTTCCCAAGGAGCAGATGGTGGATTCGAACTGCTGACCTTTTGGATAGCAGCCAAATGCTTCACCACTGTGACCCCAGGGCTTCTATTATTCTATGCCTTTGTAATTATTAATATGGCATGCTATTATGTGAGAGGTGGTGTAGCATAATCATTAAGAACGTGTGTTCTGTAGTTAGGCTTCTAGTTTGGGTTGAAATGCCAGCTGTCACAGATTGCCTGTGTGACCACGGGTGAGTTATTGAATCTCTCTTGCTTCAGTTGTCTCATATTTAAATGGAGGATAATAACATCACCTATCTTAGAGAGTTATTGTTGAAAAGGATTTTGAAAGTTATATGTATGTATCCACACACACACACACAAACACATATATATTGCTATTAGAACAGTAGGTATAGAGCACGTAGTGTTAAGTAAATGTTACCTGCTATTTTTTATTGAAGGAGCCCTGGTGGCACAGTGGTTGAACCACTTGGCTGCTAACCGGAAGGTCAGCGGTTGGAACCCACCAGCCACTCCAAAGGAGAAAGATATGGCAATCTGCTTCCGTAAAGATTACAGCCTCGGAAAGCCTATGAGGCAGTTCTGCTCTGTCCTGTTGGGTTGCTATGAGTCGGAATCTACTCAAGGGCACAGGTTTTTTAAAAAAATTTTTTATTATGAATTTTGTTATGCCACAGAGTTAATGATATCTTGGCTCTAAAAAAAAAGTTTGATGATCAGACTAATCTGTAAGGGTTCACCGTGTTGGTATTTAATTCAGTTATCTTTATGCGTGGGTACAGTTTAATGAAGGCAACTCCGGACTGGCACATTTCGTCCTGTTAATACGTAAGGTCACTGTGGGTCAGAGCCGACTCGATGGTAACCAACAGCAGCAGCTTAGTGTTTATAAACGTCCGTTTGTGTTCATTAAGACTTAGAGAAATGTTGTATTGAGTCTCGTTTTCCATACTAGAATTAGAGGTAGGATTCTGTTTTAAGGATGTCTGCATAAAAGAGCCCTTCAGTTTATGTATTACATACGTTTGTACCCGCAAACCCAATGTATGAAAATCTAGATGTGGAAACTTACATTAGATATTGATTTTTTCTTTTTTGTTTTAGAGCAGGGGTTCTTGGTGGGGGCTGAGGAGGGGGAGTAACTTTGCCCCAGGAGACATTTGGAATGTCTATTCACATTCACTGGTGGAGGGTGCTACCAGAAACTGGGAGGTAGAAGCCAGAGATGCCTCTCAACATTCAGCAAAGAGCGATCCAGCCCAAAAAACCTTCGGTAGTCCCAGGTCTGAGAAGCCCTGGCCTAGAATTAGAAATTACTTTACCATGGATTGCTTAAAATAAAGAGATTCCTTAGAGTGCAAAAAAAAAAAAAAAAAAAAATACAGGTAAGGTTCCTGTTGTAGTAAATACCATCGTAATGATGTATTCTTGGAAATAGTATGAGGCTGTTTCCAAGTCCTGCCAGACAACCTGTTCTAGCAAGACTTTGCTGTGAAGAATTGCAAAGTCTATTACATGAGAAGTCCAGTGTTAGGAATGTGTTAATCCGCCCTCCCTCATGAAATCAGTTATTAGGATATCTCTGTTCAGGTATGCTAAGTGTTCTTCACTGTTTGAAGAGTTGTATATTAATTTGCTTTCTGTGAGAACTGGGAGATTGCAGTACTTGGTTTGAGACCATATTCCTGACTGGGTTTCTCAACCAGACACCGTTAACATTTTGGGCTGGATAATTCTTTTTTTTTTTTGATTTATCTTTTTTGTTGTTGGGAATATGTACAGCAGAACATACACCAACAATTTCTATATGTACAATTCAGTGATATTGATTACATTCTTCAAGTTGTACAGCTGTTCTCACCCTCCTTTTCCGAATTGTTCCTCCATTAACGTAAACGCACGGCCCCCTAAGGTTCCTCTCTAATCTTTTGAGTTGTTGTTGTCACTTTGATCCCATATAGATAGCACGAGGCTCAAGGGAGACATTCTTTACTAAGTAAGCAGAATTATTGTTTGGTTTAAGGAAGACTTCAGGGGATATTTTTGGTTTAAGATTTGAAGGTTTTCTCAGGGCAATAGTTTCGGTGGTTCACGCAGCCTCAGTGGCTCCAGAAAGTCTGGATTCCATGATGGGTGGATCATTCTTTGTTGTGGTGATCTTGCCTGGGTATTGTAGAAAGTTTAGCGCATCCCTGGCCTCTTCCCCACTAGATACCAGGAGCACGTTCCATCCCCAACCCCTCCTCGGGACAATTAAAAGTGTCACCAGTCATTGCCAAATGTCCCCCAGGTGGGGAAGCATTGCTCCAGAGTAATATGGATAGAGACATTGCTTTCTCAGGGTGTTCAGGTGCGGTACATGGGCAGACTGAGGTTTAGCGGAATGAGGAAGGGAAGGAACAACAAGAGCACCCTAGGGGTACTTTCCAGCTTTAGGGATACGTGCGGAATCAGAATGACAGTTGGCGGGTACCTCAGGACACAGGATGGGGAAGCAGGTAGCTAGCAGAGACAGAAAATATTTTATAGCTGCTCTGGGGCAGGGGTAAAAATAGAGAAATTGTGGGGCAGGAAGACCTTCAGACTTAACCTGAAAGCTAGATTTTCAATTATGTCCCTTAATGAAATGTCAGCTTGGAAGGCAGAGCTGACAAGTATAAAGAGTAATGGTTCTGTGAAATAATAGGCAGAGGGAGGTGGTTTCCTGATTAAGTTGCTCATTATCTGGAGGCTATGAAGAAACCAGTCAGTGTATTATGGTGGTGAAATACAGCTTTCATTTTTCCAGGAGCTAAACAGAACCACCACCCCACCCCCCCAAAAAAAAAAAAAAAGAATCGAAAACAACCAGATTTGTTTTTCATGGTTTACAGTGACGATTCTTATTTATCAGTGACTTAATGAAGTAAAGTGTAATGCGATGAGTTAATAGATAGAAAACATTTGGAAGAGTTCTGTCCCATGTTATGCTTCCAGGAATACTTGTTATTGTGAACTGTTAAAGTGAAGACTGTGAATACTCTGTATGGTTTTTGATTTTTAAGTTATTTTATTCTAATGCTTTGAAAATTCATTACTCTTTAGTGCTGTATAAACTACATGTTAAACTTCCAGAGGACCAGAATACTGGATATTAAATTAACCAGAACATCCTATTTAGCAACTGTTCTGAGTAAACCAGAGTTTATTATCATCTGCCACATAGTGAGATTTAATATTTGCGATCAGGACATTCTTACCATTGATCTGCAGATTAGGAGATTGTATCACGTTCAGGGTCTGGGGACTAACTGAAGGTGTGCTTAGTTATGTAATGTGCTTGAAATTTATTTAGGGGTTTGAGCACATCGCTATAGAAGGGTAAAAAGTCTAGTAGCAGCCAATTTGAGGACTAACGCACAGTTTATCAAAATTAACCGAATCCACTCCACTTTGTTTAGCTATGAGGCATGTACTTTCTTGTTAGGATCAGGAAGTATCTGACCGGTCACTTCAGTTTGTTTGTGCCAGCTAAACGAGGCAAGTACTGTTGTGGGATGTGATGTGACCAACATTTGCCCTTTAACTTTGAGGGGTTGGGGGAAAAGGGTCAGTGGAGGGAGAAGCTTGGATTCAAGGGGCCATTGCAGTCATTTAGTCATTATGGGACCCTGGTCCTGCCTTTCGATCTTGTTGAAGCTCAGTTTCCTAATCCATTCAATGGGGATAATCATGCCCACTCCAAACAAAGGTGTTGTAAAAATGAACCAGTTTGGAAAGCACTGTGCAAACCACAGAGCTCGCTGACTTGGTCTTCCTGCTTCTCGTTTCTGTTTTCTCCTTTCATCCTCCTGCTGCAGTGATCTTTTTATAAATGCGGATCTGATTCTGTCAGTCCCCGTTTAAATCCCTTCAGAGTGCTCTTGAGTGCAGAGTAAAGTCTGGAAATTTTAGCGCAGTCTTCAAGAGCCTGTTGGGTCTGATAATCACTTCCTCTCTCATTTCGCAGGTTCTTGCTCACGCCCTCGCTGGCCAGCACGTATTCAGAATGTTCTGAGCCATTTTCTGCCTGTCTGCCTTTGCACAGGCTGACCCTTTACCTGACCAGCTCCTTGGCCTGGCACCCTCTTCCCCCAGCAGAGGCAGCCCGGCCTTTCTTTTGGCCAATGCTGTATCTCGTATATGTCTCCATTCTAGAATTGTGTTTGAACTGTTGATATATATTTTTTTCTTTTCTCTCCTTTTAGACTTATAAGTTTTTAAGGCTAGGACCTGACACTTTTATGTCTTTGTATTTTGAATGCCTAACGGTAATCTGGCATGTAGTAGGTGTTTGATGAATACTAGCTGAATGAATCGATATTTGAAAAGAGATGGTTCAGGCAGAAGTAGAAAAAGGCATTGGTTGTTCAGCTGACTCAGATGGTAACAGAAATAGGTAGTTGGTGGTTTTGTGGGGTGTAGGAATAAGTATTTTGTAGTAGCTTCGGGCAGAAACGAACCTTGATTATTTACAATCTTGAGGGGAGGAGATATTTATTTTCCTTTTTATATATGAATAGCAAATTGGGGGGCGATCAGATAGAGTGTACTAAAAACAATAGTAATATAATAGCAGAACACATTTATGGAATGCTTATATGCTAGTACTCTTCTCAGTGCTTTGTATATTTAACTCAGTTCTCCCAACAATCCCTCGAGGTAGGTGTTCCTGCCCTCTCCCATTTACAAATGAGGAATCTTAAGCATTGAGAAGGTAGGTATCCTGCCCAGGGCACAGAGGTGGTGTGAGGTAGAGCCGGATCTAAACCAGGCTCCAGAGCTTGTTGTCTTTACAATACGCTTACTACCTCACTCGGCTGCTAACTGAAAGGTTGAAAGTTCCAGTCCACCCAAGGTGCCTCAGAAGAAAGGCCTGGCAATCTACTTCCAAAAAATGAGCCATTGAAAACCCTAGGAGGTGCAGTTCTACTCTTACACACATGGGGTCCCCATGCGTTGAAGTCAACTTAATGGCAACTGATTGACCACCTCAAAGGAGCAGCACTCTTATTAGCCAAAAAATGTTGTTTTTCAATCTGTTGAGCCAATAAAAACAGAAGACAGAAAACGAATTGATGCGTTTGAATTGTGCCGGTGAAGAATATTGAATATACCATGGACTGTCAGAAGAACCAACAGATCGGTCTTAGAAGAAATACCATCAGAATGCTCCTTAGAAGTGAGGATGGCGAGACTGTCTTCTCGTCTCTGGACACATCATCAGGAATGACTAGCTGCTAGAGAAGGATATCATGTTTGGTAAAGCAGAGGGTCGCAAAAATGAGGGAAACCCTCAGTGAGGCGGATTGATACAGTAGCCTAAACAACAGGCTCCAACCCCAGAAACCATGTTGATGGCCCAGGACTGGGCAATGTTTTGTTCTCTGACACACAGGGTCACGATGGGTCGGACACCAACAACAGTGTATTGTTTATACTTAATGACTCTAAAGTTGAAGAAGTAGATTTCATGTTTATAGAACTTTTAAAAAGGGAGAGTAATATTTGAACAGTTGGCATTTAATGTTTTAAGCTTAAAATTGAGATTTTTAAAATAGATTGAGGTGTTTCAAGAATTTTAGTGAAAACTATCTAAAAGAAATTTCCCATCCCTTCAAAATTAACCTTGTCAATTTATTTTAATTCCATATTATTTTTGATTAACTCAGTGGAGGTAAGAAAACAGCCCTTCAAAATGCCTTTTATAAATCTCCTGGTTGCTTATCGGTAGTGGCGAGACATCCCTGGCTCTGTTTGAGGGCCAGTGTTTTGAGTGAGATACATTTGACTGTAAACATGGTATGGCTTGTTTAGACTAGCACCATTTAAAGTCATATTGAATTAAACATTGTTTCTTGTAAATGATCCACGCATATAAATACAATTGGAGACTAGAGTACATGTTCGTATTTGTGTTGTTTCAAGTAAATCCTAGTCAGAGTTACAATTTGGCATTGATTGTGCATTTGTTATTTGCAAATGTTTTTCTGCCCATCCCATAAACTCTCGGGGGCTCCACTGGGGTTGGCTTTGTTCCAGTTATGGTGAGTCCAATACTGAATGCTCCATAAGTCACACTCTTTGGAAGTAGCCTTTAAGTTAGTATTCTCTTCTCACTTCCTGCCTCAGTCTGGGATATTTAAAGGGGTGTTAAGAAAACTTTCTAGGATTAGTGAAGTTAAAGTTATAGACTTGAGTGCTTTGGGACTCGTTAGATTCTTTAATCAGTTCACGTGTACTGTGACCCTCGAAACGCGGGCACAGTGTGCATCCGTTCCCAAATGCGTATGACCACCGAATAGAGGTTTTTACTTTTCCTTTTTTTTGGTACTCCAATTTACATTTCCCGTCGTTCTAAGGGGCACAGTTTGGGAGACAAGTCATGTATTTTAGAGTAAATGATTACCTATTTAGATGGCTGTTTTCAGGATTCAGAAAATTGTTCCTCTGATAATTCGTTTTCTTTAAGGAAAGTGGCCAACATAAATATTAGCTGGGTTGAACTGGACAAAAAGAACCATTCTTAATTAAATTCAAAAATTACTAAATAAATGTCTGTATCCTATGTAAGTCTCTTCTCTTGACAAAGACCAGAGAAGAATGATTGTAAAGCGTAACCATAAAACCAATCTGTTTTCCCATAACTGAGGTTGGAATTAAAATGTTATGATTTATTTTTATGGGAAAGCAATGACAGTTGAGACAGAATTCAGATATCTTTGGTTAACCAAACGGAGACCTTAAGAGTTCCTGGAAAAACTCACTGTTTTGAGATAAGGTGAAATTAACAAAAGTATAGCCACGGGTCCATCTGCCTACAGAAGAACGAATTATAACTGTGGCCAGGAGCCATACAACCTTTTCTAGAATAAGCCCTGAAATGTGATTTGTTATTGTTGTTAGGTGCTGTCAGTCAGTTCCGACTCATAGCGACCCTATAGGACAGAGTAGACCTGCCCCATAGGGTTTCCAAGGAGCGGCTGGTGGATTCGAACTG
>NW_004444156.1:2075935-2105652 GCF_000243295.1 Trichechus manatus latirostris
GATTAGCAGCCGAGCTCTTAACCCCTATGCCACCAGGGCTCCAAAATGTGATTTAGCAGATATCAAACTCTGTGTAAACCTAAGAAAGCTTTTCTCATGGGATCTTTGGTTTTTGTTGTTGTTATCAGATTAAGATATTTTCTGATTTCCACTCTTGGAACCATCTGGAATTTCTTTCAAGAACAGAGCTTTTTTTTTTTTGTTTCCAATATTTTAACACTGCAGAGTTACTGGAGACTTTTGTGGACACATTCAACAGAGTTAATTTAGAATTAATAAACCACATCAGGGGAATCCAGAGAGCTTGTTCATGTGTGTGGGTGTGAGGCACATCTGTGTGTCTATATGAAAAAAGAAAACAGTATGTCCTCATGGTTTTAGCAGATGATTGCAGGTTGTGGTAGGCAGAATTATGCCCCCTCCCAAATATGTCCGTGTCATAATTCCCAGAACCTGTGACTTTGTTAGGTTACACGGCAAAGGAGAATTAAAGTTATCGGTGGAATTCAGGTTGTCAATCAGTTGACTTGAGATGGGAGATAATCCTGCATTATCTGGGTGGCCCGGTGTAATCACAGGGGTCCTTGTAAAGTGCAAGAGGGAAGCAGAAGAGAATGTCAGGGTAGTGTGATGTGAGAATGACTTGTTTGACCATTGCTGCCTTTGAAGATGAAGGAAGGGGCCATTACCCAAGGAATGTGGGAAGCTTCTAGAAGCTGGAAAAGGCAAGAATAAGGTTTCTTCCCTAGAGCTTCCAAAAAGGAACGCAGCTCTGCTGGCACCTTAATTTCTGCCCTCCATAGCTGTAAGATAAGAAATTTGTATAGTTTTAAGTGTGTCGTAATTTGTTACAGCGTCCATCAGAAACTGATACACATGTGTACAGAAATCTGTTGAGGTGGATTACTTGTATTTGAAGACCACCTGTCTTTACAGCTGGAGCCCTGGTGATGCAGTGGTTAAGAGTTATGGCTGCTAACCAAAAGGCTGGCAGTTCAAATCCACCAGCTGCTCCTTGGAAACCCGATGGGACAGTTCTGCTCTGTCCTATAGGGTCTTTATGAGTCGGAATTGACTCCATGGCAATGGGTTTTGGTGTCTTTATAGCCAGTATTTTCTAGTACAGATTTTAAATTCTTGTAGAAGGTATACATTTTGAATATATATTCAGTGATGATCTGCTCCTGGAAACAGCTTAAAAAGTGGAATAGTGAAATGACTTACTGGAGAAAGATAGTAGTTGAAAATGCATCATATTACTTTTATAGGAAATAAAATCTTTACTAAAATTCACATCAGGCATTTGGGATTCAGAATCACTTCTTGACTTCAGGATTTGTGGAGTTCCCTTCATTCACTCTCTGGCTTTATTTTTTAAAAGTCTTCCTTACAGAGTTTCCTGAATTGTAGCTTTTTGGAATGCAGTAAATTCTGCTCAGGTACCCAGGGACAGTATGTCTGCCTGTGGGAAATTCCAGTATAGCTATTCCATTGCCCTTTGCATTCCTCTTAAAATGGCTGGGTTGGCATTGCTGGGCACTGTTCTGCTGGCAGACATACTTGAGTTACAGCGAACCGCACTTCCGACCATACCTTTCTTTTGGCTTATATAATATGCATATAACTGGAGAAGCAGGAAGCGCAGATGTGGAAGCTGTAAGTTTATATGTAATGTTTCCAACCCCCAAAGACAAATGAAGATCACATTTTTAAAGATACTGATAATAAAAGGCAATAATAGCGAAAACGAAAAAATAAAAATAAAAAAAGAGGTATTTGATTTACGTCAGAACTGATGACGGAGTCGTTGGAATGGAACACTGGTGAGCAATTATAGATCAGTGTGATAGTATAGTAAAATAAATAATGCGTAGATGTTACAGAATACCCGAGGATCCCAGCTGACCCTGCCTAATGTTGCTTCAGAATATAAAACGCTAATTCAGATTTTGAAGAAACATTGTGTTGTTGTGGGCTCCATTACAAGTTGTAAAGCATAAATTCCACCTTGACACCTGACACCTGTTGAGAAAACCACATATTTTTGTAGCCATGGATGGTGGCTATGAATCATTTTGCCATGCACCTATCAGTGAAAGGTGAAATATTTAGTGATAGATACGGTTTATTCAGAAGGAGCGTTTTTCAAATACATGAAACAGGAAGTAGCTCTTTGTTTTATGTTTGCCATTTCAAATCTCTTCCGTGTTTAATACATTCAGAGTTTTAAAAAAATAGGTTATTGTTTGATGTTATAGTCTGGCGGCACAGTGGTTAAGAGCTTGGCTGCTAACCAAAAGGTTGGCAGTTTGAATCTACCAGCTGCTCCTTGGAAATCCTATGGGGCAGTTCTACTCTGTCCTGTAGGGTCACTATGAGTTGGAATCAACTAGATGGCAATGGGTTTTTGGTATTCTTGTTATTATTTTCTAATTAGAATAAATCGAACTGTCTTTTTTAAAAAATGCATGTTTAAAACTTGTTACTAGCTAGTACAACTGAGGGGGTAACTAATATTAGTTTATTCATTTAACTCACCACCCAATCACAGTTATTACAAGACTGTAGCTACACTTACGATTTTTGCCCACTTGTATAGAATGTATTTACAAAGACAGATTTTCACTCTCTACGGTAGTTTTCTATAAAATTGATGATGCGTTGTGGCCAATTTTTTAAAAAGCTGCAGACCTAAAGACATTTGCTGCTGATTTGTACTTTTTCTTTACCTCCCCCCAGCCTTTTTGCGGGGTGGTGGTGGTGGGTAAATGAGGCTAGCATGGGATGTGATTGATTATCTAATTCCTTATTTCTTCTGTGTGTTCTCTTCTCTCTCATTCCTTTTATATCATATCCATCAAATTGGTCCTCGTTAGAACATTCTATCTGGTTCACTTTTCACTGTTAAGAAATGACAGCATTATGGTGACAAGGTAAAAGCTTGATGGATAGATACTACAGCTACAGTGAAAAGTAGAATCCTTTTGATTTATGAATTTGAAACTGAATTGTAATTGTCAAGTGATTGCAAAAGATAAACCAAGTGGGAGTTTAAATTATCTTACAATTTCAGAAACAAAATATACCATTTTATATATAGCATGTTTGGCATTAAGTCTGGAAAGTTCTTCTTCATTCATTTACCAGAGGTGCTTAACCACCCACCCTCCCTATTCATGATAAGTGCACTAAACAAAAGAGGCGAACTATGAGTCACAACATTTGGTTGTTCTGGTGTCACGACACGAACTAGAATAATGGCGTTACTCAGCGTATTGTTTCTCCTGAATGTGATTATTGGAAGGGTGTTGCTGTGTATAGCTTTATTCCTTGTCTCATTGGGTGTCCGTCCACAGTTTCAAATACTGACTCCAGTCTGTTATGCTCAGAGGGGGCTGTCGGTAGTGGGCCAGTTCTGCGGGTCCCAGGCCTGATCATCGTCCCTTTTCTGCCACAGGAAGAAGTTCTCTTCTCTTCGAGGGTAACCTGTCTCTGCCCACGTCTTCGGTTGTCTTGTTCCTGATTTGGTTGTTTCATTCTGCAGCTTCAGTCTCTCCCTCTCCACCGGCTCCTTTTCTTTAAGCTCCCCAAATTAATTGTCACCTCTGACACACACACACAGACACACACACACACACACAAACACACACACACACAGCCTTTTCTCAACCCTGCTACTCCCCAAGCTACCACTCCTTTATCTTTCTTTTATAACCAAACCTTGAAACATAGTGTACACTCATCTGTATTTGCTCGGTCTGACTCACTTCCTTTGTACCTTTCTCTCGTGATGAATCCGCACTCCTCTTAGTCACAAAGTACATTGGCTTTTTCCAGTCTTTACCCTCTTTACGTCTGGGCCTTTGACATTCTTGTTCACAATTTGGTTCTTGGAACTGCCTCTTCCCTTGGGTTCCCTAGCCCATCTGGGCTTCACCCTGCCTTCCTGACCACCGCCATCTTCCCAGCCTGCCTTCAGAAGGTAGGTGTCCCCAGCATTCCACCCAGGGTCTTCTCTGCTTGACCCCTGTGGTGGTGATCCTGTTTTAACTCATGCCTTCTGCTGTCACCACGTTGCGGATGACTCTTAGATGATTATCTTCAGCCCAAACCTGTACTTAAGCTCTGGTACCACATACTAACTAGGCTTTCCTACCTATGAGGTTGGCTGGCACCCAAACCCAGTATGTCTGAAGCTGAAGCTGGACATACTGCCCTTCTTCTGTAGTCCTCTTCTCCTTCCAGTGATGCCTGCTTTTGTTCATGGCCCCGTCATCTCTCTGTTGCCCAGGGTTGCATCTCAGGGCCAGCTCGTCATTAATTGGTACTACCTTTGTCTTTGGGAGCCCTGATGGAGCAATGGTTAAGTGCTCAGCTGCTAACTGAAAGGCTGGCAGTTTGAACCCGCCAGCAGCCTCATGGGAGAAAAGACCTGATGATTGGCTCCCGTAAAGATTACAGCCTAGGAAACCTTATGGGGCAGTTCTGCTTTTTCATATAGGGTCACTGTGAGTTGGAATCTACTTGACACCCAGCAACAACCTTCGTCTTTGTAGTGTCTTTTGAATTAGTCAACAAAGGGCATGGCTCCTTTTAACCCCAGGGACTGCGGTAACTGGTCTCCCTTTCTGAACGGGTCTCCCTCTTTTCATTCTTTCCCATTTAATGTACACGCTGCTGTTGGATCCCTCTGCTTAATGCGTAAGCCATTCTTTGGCACCTGAGACTACACAATAAGACTCCAGACCTTGGGCTGGCACCATACCAGTGATCTGGTTCCAGTTTCCCATTCCAACCTCATCTTTGACTCCCCTCTTCAGCGCTGTGGTCCAGTTGGGTGAAACCTGATTAGGCAAATCTTGATGGCTCTGTCTTCAAAATACCCCAGTATTACTACCCAAGAGGTCATGATGCCCTGGATTGTTGCCACAGCCTTGTAACCAGTTATCCTTGGCCATTTTTATCCTCCTAGATCAGTGTTTTTGTCCAGGAGACAGAGAAATCTTTTTAAAGATAAAAATCAGATTATAGCTCTACAGAAATAGACAATATGCCATTTCCTTTGCTCGCTACTCTCTAGTGGCTTCTCCGTTACACTCAGAACAAAATTCTATCAACTATGCCTTTGAATTATGGTATTGGTGAACAATATTGAATATACCATGGACTGCCAGAAGAACCAACAAGTCTCTCTTGGAAGAAGTACAGCCACAATGCTCATTAGAAGCGAGGATGGCGAGACTTCTTCTCACATGCTTTGGACATGTTTTCAGGAGGGACCAGTCGCTGGAGAAGGACATCATGCTTGGTAGAGTAGAAGGTCAGCAAAAAAGAAGAAGACCCTCAAACGAGATGGACTGACACAGTGGCTGCAACAGTAGGCTCAAGCACAACAACGATTGTGAGGATGGTGCAGGACCGGGCAGTGTTTTGTTCTGTTGTACACGGGGTCACTATGAGTCAGAACTGACTTGACGACACCTAACAGCAACAACATGTATGACACAACATCATACAGGATCTGGCTCAGTGCTTCTAAAGAGGTGATGGTGGTGGGACTGCCCCCTTCCTGTCACCCAAAGAAGCGTTTGGAAATGAATGGTGGGTTCCTTGATTACTAAAAGGATGGTGCTATATGCTAAAGAGGGACAAGACACATTATTCTGCCCCAAATGCCAATATTGCCCTTACGAGAAGCGCTAGTTCTCACCTCTGCTTTCCTGTCCAGTGGTATCTCTTAATTCTCTCTGCTTCACTTATTCTGTTGTGGCCACACTGGCCTTTTTGCTATTATTAAAAAAAAAAAAAAAAAAAAAACCCAAACTCGTTGCCGTTGAGTCGATTCCGACTCAGCAACCCTATAGGACAGGGTAGAACTGCCCCCCCATAGGGTTTCCAAGGAGCACCTGGTGGATTCGAACTGCCAACCTTTTAGTCAGCAGCCATATCTCTTAACCACTGTGCCACCAGGATTTCTTTGCTATTCTTAGAGCTTGCCAAACTGTAGTGCCACAGGACCTTTGCACATTTTTTTTTCCTTCTCTCTGTTTGGGTCACTTTATTCCTCACTTGATTCAGGTCTCTGTTCACGTACGCTTTCTCTTCCATCCCCCTTACCCACTCTTTATTACCGTCCCTGCTTGCTGTGGCCTTACCCTGCTTAATTTTTTCATTGTTTTTGTTACCACCTGACAGTAACGTCTGTATTCCTTTGTTGATCTGTGTGTCTGTCTCCTTCACTAGAAATTAAGCTCCATGAGAGCAGTGACTTCGCCTGTCTTGTTCACAGCGTATCCCCAACACCTAGAACAGTGCCTCTAACTGCGTAGTATTCAGTAAACATTGTTGACCGAGTGAATGAGCAGATGAGTCACAGATGCCTCATGCTGGGAAGTGTGATTCATCTCGTGTTCCCCTCATTCCTCTCGATTTTGAGTGCACTTTATTTGCGTCTCCAATTCCTGTCCATCTGTTTAGCACATTTCAGCCGTCACCTCTTTCACAATGCCGTGTTCCATCTTGCTAACTGGAAGTAACTTCTTTCCTCAGAACCCTCATAGAACTTTATCTGTATCTCTTATCGTATGGGTTGCATTCAGCTGGGAGGTGTGGTTCTATGTGTTTATGTTTCTGTCTCCCTTGCGGTCCGTGCTCAGTGTTCATGTCATCTGGGTGTCCCCGTTAACCGAGTGCAGCACCTTCCACTCTGTGGGCACCCGCCACTTGTCAGTTGAATAGGTGTCCTTTTGTGCCTTCGTGGGAGAAAGGCTTTGAGTCTTCATGCCAAGGAGGCCCTGGAGGAGTGCTGTAAGATGATGCTACATGTTGGGGGACTGGTACCCCTTGGGAAGGCCGAGGATGTTGGACGCACATTGTTACCCTTTAACGTTGTGAAGAGCTGAAGCTGGACAAGCCAAGGGGGGCACGATACTTGCCCCTCCTAAAAATCCACCCAGGACGGGGTGCTGTCCGCAGAGGCATTTACAGCAGCCCATGTGGCTTCAGAGCCAGACAGCTCAGAACTTGCCATTTTAGACCTGCGTTCTCTCAGCCGAACTCATGTATTGGTGGAGTGGTAGGGAGCAGGAAGGAATAAACACGTTCCATAAAAGTTAAAGTGTCATCAGGTAGAGCATTGTTAATGTAAGTTCTTTTTCACTGTTACTTGTAAAATGCAGTTTAGAAGGTGAAAGATTAACAAGGGAAGCAATAAACGGACTAAAATTTGTCCTCAGATTACTGTCCCACTTTTATGTGAAGCAGACTTGGTTATTATTTAGTTATAGTATTTATCTAACTGTGTTATTAATTTGGAGTTAAATTCTCTGATCTTCAATTTCTGTTAGGAAGTTATCAAAATATATTGAACAGTCAATGATTTACAGTTTGAGAGCGTGGATTAATCTCTGTGTTGCTGTTCTGTATTGCAGTATGTTTTGCCTTGAGGGGAAAATAAGTCAACCTTAAAAAAGAAAAAAAGAAAAACAAGCAAATGGATTGAATATACATGATCTTCACATAGTAGATATTTACACTTGACAGAGTATTTTGGGCAGAAATGAGGGGAGGAAGCTTACTTTTGGAAGTGTGAATAATATAGTTATCACAGTCTATTTGTCCACTAAGTACCAAGATTATGCTTTAGCTCAGTAGTTCACTGTGTGCTTTCTATAAAGGTTGTGGATTCCCCTAATAAAAGCTATCAGAATTGTAGAAGTCAGATATCATTTAAATGATGAATTTTAAAATTCAAATGAAAAATTTTAGGGGTGATAGCTGAAGTGTGGTATCATCTAGGATTTAACAGCTACTCTCTTCAATGATAAGACAAAAGATATTGCCTTTAACTGTGTACTGTAAAATATTTTACAAGGAGCAATTTATAGAAGTACAACCAGAATGCTCCTTAGAAGCGAGGATGGTGAGATTTTGTCTCGCTTGCTTTAGACATGTCATCAGGAAAGACCAGTCACTAGAAGAGGATATCATATTTGGTAGAGAGGCAGCAAAAACGAGGAAAACACTTGGTGTGATTGATGGTTAAGATTGTGTGTCAACTTGGCTGGGCCATGATTCTCCGTGTTTTAATGTAATCACTCCCATGATTGAATATACTGTGAGAAGCCAAGCAGATGAAAGGGAGTCTCCTTGGGGGTGTGGCCCGTATCTGTATATAAGCAGACGTTCTGGCTTTTTGCTCTCTGGATCCTGCGGCTCCTTCCTGTCTTCTCATCTCCCGTTCTTGGGACTTGAGCTGTCAGCTTAACTGCCGAACCTGGAATTCATCGATCTGCACAGCCTGTGAGTGGGAGCCCTGCTCTCCAACCTGCCGATCTTGGGCTTGCCATCTTCTGGAGCTGTGTGACTTGGGAGAGGCCTCTGCCCTCATCCACGGACTTGGGACGTTCTAGCCTCTACAATCGCGTGAGCTGTTTCCTTGATATAATGTCTCTCTCTATATATATTTATACACTTTACTGGTTTTGCTTCTCTAGAGAACCCAGCCTAAGACACTCAGTGAGATGGACTGACACAGTAGCCTGAACAACAGGCTGAAACATGTCTAAGATCATGGAGACAATGTAGGACCGGCCAGTGTTTTGTGTTGGAGCCGACTCTTTGCTGGGAACTAACAACAACCAACAGCGTTTATGTACTGAAATGTATTGTTATCATAAAGAAGATCTTATAATGCATGTATTTCACTTAACCTTCTCTTCCAGAGTAAATCTTTTCTAAATTTTCTCAGAACAGAGTTGTCAAAAATTACTGTTTATGGTGTATCTTCAGTTGTGCATTGTTTTTCTTTGATGGGAAATCAAAACCAGCAATTTGGGCACTTTTATAGCTTTGTTTTTGTGGAAACTAGGTCTTAGACATGCTTCTAAATCCACGTCTGCAGGACAAGGACTCAGCTGGTTGATTGTCACAGTTTGTTGGAAAGACCTATATTTTTTCTGCTATTCACATGGTGCTCCGAGTTCTGTTTATAAACATTGTCAGAAACAGAGAGTGTTAGGAGTCTTCTGCTTGAAAGGAGAACGACAGAGAGAATAAAATCATTACTTGCCTTGCTGGTGGTTTTGTGCACAGCCTCTCATCTTAATGCCATTGAGGATTACTCCTGCTCGTCAAAGAGCTTGGAACCATGTGGCATCAGCAAATCGGAAACAGTGTAAAATACAGAGTGGGCCTCTCATTTCTGATGAACCACTCGAGACCTTTCGATATGAAAGTTATAAGTTGTGTTTAAACTCTACTGACACATGATGTTCAAAGAACATGTACGTGTAAGTCAAGGAGAATTGTTTGTCTGCTACACTTAGGTCTCCAGTGGCAACTCTAACCTGTGCCCAAACTTCATCTTCATTAACATTAGAACAATCAGGACCTCTTCAATAACTTTGTTCTTGAAAATTATAAACATCAACCTCGTAAAATGGGTGGATATTTAAATTCTTAGTTCAGATCATATTTCCGTGTCATTTTAAGCTGCTAATAAATCAGTAATAGTAGTGACAGGATATTAGTATGTTCAACCAAGCTGTGTACTGTAGAGTTTTGTGGGTTAGTTGTTGGATGGAGCCGTCCAGTGTCGTGAAAGCTAATCCCACTGGAGGTGGATGTCCCGACTGCTGGAAGGTGGTGAGGACTGAGAACTCCTGTCATCTTCAGAGGCCAGATAATGGCTGTTCTCTTGGAACCAAGCAAGCACCTCCCTTCTCACCCCCAGCCTCCTCTCCTCAATGGCCCTTTGCCTGACTATGCGCCATAAAAGTACCAGAAAAAAAGACAAGTCAGCCTGTAGAGGGAAAGATCAAACAGAAGTTCATTTGGCTCATTCATTTTTGACTGAAGATAGCTAGAGTAAATATTTAATCATAGAACTTGTGAAATAACATGGATTTAAAATGAAGTTTGTTCTTCGTCAGTCTTCGGGGAAGACTCTGGTTAGCTGTGGACACCACTTGATGTGTTTCTTCCTGTTGTATTTGTAAAAAGTTCATTGTAAAGAAAGAAAGTTAAGTCGATTTCAATGTCATTATTAAAACCGTCAAAATTATGCACGGTTTATAACGCCAAACGATTTTCCTGTGGTAGTTGCTTTGCTTTGAGTTATAGATAGGCAGTGAAAAACGAGGCATGCTGGCAGATAGATGATTCACTTTGACTAATTTGAAGTTATTTTAGTATTTCTTTGAGGCAGAAACCAAAAGTTCCTCTTTTTTGTTTTATCCTCCCTTCTGCCTTTCCTCTGATTTAGATTACCACATGCTAATTTGAATCAATTCTGTGGAAGTTGATCGTGAATAACAAACTGTCTAAGGGTCCTTTCGGTGATCCTTCGATAAAATAAAGCTCAGGGAATAAAAGCATGACATTTAAATGAATGAAGTGATTTGACACGGGATGACGAGTAAATGAATGATTGTGATGATTGCTTGATGAGAGAAAAGAGTAGCAGGGCACATAGGAAGAAATGGTCCCCACCTCAGGCTGTGGAAACCCCTGGTTTCAACAGCAAGGAGGCATGAACGGGGCTCTGGAGTTCGGGCCCTTCGGGCCATTGGAGCAGTGTCTCCTGGCCCTCTGCCTGCAAACAGGCCTGAAGGAAATAGGAAACAGTAGACAAAGAAGGACAAACACAAGCTGCCCCTTACATACCATCTCTCAAATATTTGGTGAAGGATTTCAGAGGGGAGCACATTCATTTTTTAGCAGATAATCTTTGATAGCATTGAAATAGTTTCTTTTAGGAAGAAAAAAACTTGAAAATAAAGCCATGACTTAGGGATTATTTGATGTTGCTTAGGGGGTGAGGTCTTCTTCTGGGGGAATATTTAGCTAACTGACTTATTATGTCAAATATCAGAACCTTTTCATTTTTAATTAAATCTTTCCCTAAATACTCGAAGTGCTCCCCGCCTCTCTTGAACAAAGACCACACAGCGTAAATTAACCAGGGGGATCAACCTTACGCACATTCGTTATTGTACCATGTCTTAAAACAGTCCAGAGTCTGTTCCTTTTTCTGTTCTTTGTAGAGGTCAGGTGTCATTTCTCACCTCTGCCACGTTGTTGTGCTTGCACTATCAGTTCCTTTTCCTGATTTTTTAGGAGTTGAGAAATCAGAGAACTAAGCTTATTGCGAATTCTCTATTATGTAGGAAAGGTTACCAGGCTGTGTTTGAGTAGGGAGGCTTTGTGACCGGTCGTATTTGGGTGGAGGAATTAGGTTTCTTTGCTCAGGGCTGTGTTTTAGAGGCTGTGTTCTGTCAGAAGTTTGACTTCCAAACACTATAAATTGCTGTATTTTTAAAGTACCTTGAAAGAATCGTTAACGCCTAATTGCTTGAAGCAAAATTTTAATTCCAGATTAGCTTTACTTCCCATTTTATTTATTCTAATGCTTCCTTTCCATTAATCAGTTAATTCACGTGTTTGTTAAGTACGCCCTACCTTCCTGAGGGGCAGTGGTCGTTCACTGGTAGAATTCTCACCTTCCGTGTGGAAGACCCGAGTTCGCTTGCCGGCCAGTGCACCTTATGAGCAGCCACCACCGTCTGTCACTGGAGGCTCACGCGTTGCTCTGACGCTGAACAGGTTTCCACAGAGCTTCCAGATGAAGATGGACTAGGAAGAAGGCCTCATAATCTACTTCCAAAAAATGAGCCAATGAAAACGCTACAGATCACAACTGTCCAATCCCGTTGTGCATGGGGTTGCTATGAATTGGCGGCTGACTTGACGTCAGCTAACAACAGGCAGAGAATACAAATGCATTTCAGTATTAGTTTCAACCAGGTATAATGAGGCAGGTAACACTGCTCTAATTCTTAAATAGGAGACCCTAGATGTTGCCAGTGGTTAAGAGCTCAACCATTAGCTGAAAGGTTAGTGGTTCAAACCCACCCAGAGGTGCCTTGGAAGCCAGGCCTGGTGATCTGCTTCTGAAAGGTCACAGCCTTGAAAGCCCTATGGAGCAGCTCTGCTTTGCACACATGGGGTTGCCGTGACTCAGAATCGACTTAATGACAACCACCACCAGCAACAATTCGTGAATTAACAATGAATGACTTTCCTTTATCTGCCTTTTTGGTGATAGATGCCATTTTTCCGTTTTGGTCCCTGCTTTTCAGCCTTCCATCCCCAAGATGAGAGTGGCTGGACTTCCTCTCTCCATGCCACCAGGCTCAGTCCTCTCCCAGAGTCTGCGACCAAGCCTGCCCCGGAGAAAGGGATGAACTCCTCACTGTCAAGTCACACCCGATGCCCATCCAGCTGGAACCTGTATCCCTTTGCTTTATTCCTTTATCCTGAGCCTCCGGTTCAGTAACCTGTCTGGTAGGCCCTCCCAGTTTGGGCTTGTCTTTTTCTCTCCAGTGCCTCCCTCCCCACCCTCCACTCCTTTGTACTACCCCTGAGTTCCAGGCAAATGTTCTGGTCCCTCTTTGTCAACAAAAAAATCCCCGGTTTTGTCAGCCATTACCTGCCCTGATTTCCTGTGTCTCTGATTCATTACCCGGTGACAGACTCTGTTGGACCTGTTCTCTATTGCTCAGCTGTTGACTGTGGTGTTCTGCCTGCTAGCTTCTAGATTTCTTTCAGGTGGGTCTGTTCTTTCCACAATTGCCTTTCCTCTCGGGGCAGGTCCAGCCCTAATCCTGGGTCTGGGCCTGTACCTGCCCAGCCTGACCATATGAGATATGATGTCAGGCAAATTTTAAATTCTAAACTAATTCTTGTATTGAAGACCATGGCAAGTCTGCTGTACAAAGTACTTGTCTTAGTTATCTATGCTGCTATAACAAAAATACCACAAGTGGATGTCTAACAAACAAATTTATTCTCTGACAGTTTAGGAGGCTAGAAGTCTGAATTCAGGGCGCCAGCTCTAGGTGAAGGCTTTCATTCTCTGTTAACTCTGGAGGAAGGTCCTTGCCTCCTTTCAACATCTGTGGTCCTGGTGTTCCTTGGAGATCTCCACGTGTCTTGGCATCAGCCTTCCTCAGGGTCTCGGAGGTTCTCAGAGGAAAGGATACGCTCTGCTCCCGGCTCTTCTTTCTTGGCGATAGTGAGGTCCCTCTCCCTCTGCTTGTTTCTCTCTCCTTTTATCTCTTACAAGACAAAAGGTGTAACCCTAGCAAGGGTGTCAGTAAGGGCATGCCTCAAGATACATCCCACCTTAATCCTGCCTCATAAAAGTTTTAGGACTTATAACACATAAAATGGAGGATAGTTACAAAATATTACAAACTGGAGGATAATTTCATTAGATCGCAAAATAGAGGATAATTACGTATTACTGGGAATCATGGCCTAGCCAAGTTGACACAATTCTATCTATGACAGTACAATTCAATCTATGACAGTACTAAATGGTATTTTACTTTATTATAACTAGTAGCATTGAAAAATGAAATACAAAATTACTAAAAATATGAATAGGAGGGAAAACACTAAAGACTCTTAAGTAGCTTTCTAGAAATAAATTTCAGTTTAGCAATTAATGAATAATACAAAAAGGGATTAAAGAATAATTGTCTTTGATAAATTTGACTACAAGTTTAAGAAACCTGTATTAACTCAAGGTTGTGAAAGTATTTTCCTATGTTTTATTGTTATTCACTGCTGTATAACAAACCATCACCAAACCTGATGCCTTAAAACAATAATTTATTATTTTTCATGATGCTGTGGTTGGCTGGGCTCAGCTGTGCGGTTCTTCTGCTCCGTGTGTTGTCTGCTGGTATCACTCTTGAGGATAAATTCAGCTGGGAGCTCAGCTGGCTGCTGGAACATCCAAGATGGCTTCACACTTATGGCTGGTACCTCAGCTGGGGGTGCTTTGACCTTTTTCTCTCTATTTGGTCTCTTAGTCTTGCCCTAGTTTGTTTACATGATGGCTGCATCCCAAGAGAGTTTTTATTAACTCTTCATTATAACATTTTAAAACTTTATTCTTTACTTGATTTAGTTCACTGATCACTTTTTTTTTTTTTAATTGTACTTCAGGTGAAGGTTTACAGAACAAATAGTTTCTCATTAAACAGTAGTACACATATTGTTTTATGACATTGGTTAACAACCGCACGACATGTCAACCCTCTCCCTTCTCGACCTTTTTTTTCTTTCCTTTTTTCGGTGAGAATATACATCACTGATCACTTTTTAAAGAAATAGCTAAATATACCCATGTAAATGTAATTGTTATAGATTATATATAATATATGAAAGAAATATATTTACTATTAAGTATATTTATCATATATCTATATATCTCTGTATAAATAAAGAATTTTGCTTGGAATAACTGCAGTGGCTGCAGTTTTCTCCTGCTTTGCACATGTAGATATAATTTTCAAATGAATCACCCTCATGAGATATTCTTTGTATATTAGAGTGTAACATGCACCTTTAATATGAAATATGAAGAGAAAGCATTTCTTCTTTCTGAAGAGACATTGGTATGCTCCATAGGAGTCATTTCACAGATTTTATTTACAGTCACAACAACAACAAAAAAAAGCCAAGGGCAGTTATAGCAGTTATAGAAAATTTTAGCTAAAAAATAGAAAATTACAAAAACTTCTAGAAAATAGCTGAGCATCTTTAATTCAGGATTCATGAAGATAAATACTAAAATAAATTTTTAAATGCTTAAACTTCTGGATTTTAAACATAATTTCCAAGTTTTCCTAAAGCTTTTTAAGAATATGGGCCTTTAAAGATTCCTCAGTTATTTTTTACTGCCCTAAAAATACTCTTATAGACATATACAACATTTCTTGACTATTAGAAAACAAGTGAGTATCCCATATATGGAAACCTGGTGGCATAGTAGTTAAGTGCTATGGCTGCTAACCATAAAGTCGGCAGTTTGAATCCACCAGGCGCTCCTTGGAAACCCTATGGGGCAGTTCTACTCTGTCCTATAGGGTTACTATGAGTTGGAATCAACGCGACAGCAACTGGTTTGGTTTTTTGGTTTTATCCCATATATTCATAGGTAATAAATCTGCAAGTTCGGTGTTTCTGAGAGAAATAAAATGCAAATTCCAGAAAAAACACAGATGAAGAGAAAATATACAAATTTTTGCTTAAATGTTAAAAAGGGTCATGAGGTTATTGTGTCCAGAGTTTGTGTAACGTATCAGTCATTCTGTTACTTCAAACAGAAATCAAACGGCGCATTGCATTGGGCAGATCTGCTGCAAAAGACCTCTTTAAAGTGTTAAAAAGCACAGATGACACCTTGAGGACTAAGGTGCACCTGAGCCAAGCCATGGTATTTTCAGTCGCCTCATACGCACGCGAAAGCTGGACAATGAATAAGGAAGACCGAAGAAGAATTGATGCCTTTGAATTATGGTGTTGGCTAAGAATATTGAATATATCATGGATTGCCAGAAGACTGAACAAATCGGTCTTGGAAGAAGTACAAACAGAAGGCTCCTTAGAAGCAAGGATGATGACACTTAGTCTCACATACTTTGGACATGTTATCAGGGGGGACCAGTCCCTGGAGAAGGACATCATGCTTAGTAAAGTAGAGGGTTGGCGAGAAAGAGGAAGACCCTCAAGGAGAGGGATTGACACAGTGGCTGCAACAGTGGGCTCAAGCATAACGATTGTGAGGACGCCGCCGGACTGGGTGGTGTTTTGTTCTGTTGTACGTAGGGTCGCTATGAGTCGGAAACGACACAGTGGCACCTAACAACAACAGCAGCATTACTTCAGACTAGAAACTTTTTCTTTGGTAATGATTAAATATTTCAGGGAAAATGTAGAAACTAGAAAAATAAGATTGCAGAAACATTTATTTCTCTCCAGTTAAAGGGATTTTTCTCATTTTTCACCATTGACAAAGTCGCGGAATGAAAGGTGAAAAGATTAATTAGCTACGTTTGGAAGAAGTGTATAAAACTATTCTGATTCTTTTCCTATTTGTCATTCACATCTTTAAACACGTCGTAAGTTGACATCACACTGAGGAACACTTCCTAAGAGAGATGGAGTCAGGAAGTCAGGCATCAGGGCATCCGGGAGGTGACTGGGGATGGGGCCGGCACAGTGTACCAGTTTCCTTGGGATCTGGCAAGTTCTCTGATATACGCTTACATAAAACTGTTGAATGTTTTTACCCACCAACCATATACATACATTTACATTTGTACATACACTTTAATTGTTTCCCCCTTTAATTATGAAAAACGCTGTAGAAGTACACAGGCCTTTGTTTGAATTGAAGGAACTCTGAGTACACTTTGACCTAGTCCCTTGTTTCCAGTAGATATTGAGCTAGGAGCTGAGCTGGGGCTGGTGGACCAGGCTGATGTGATAACCCGCTTATTCTGAGTGTTCCTGTGAGAGGTGGCTGCACTATGATCCTGGATTTAGTTTCTGCTTTGGAGAATGGGTTGAAATTCCAGAAGGAGCTGCTCCCTAATGGACAGTAGAGTGAAAACTCTTTACTGAGGCTTTGGGTTTAAAGACATAAGTTTTTTTGTTTGTTTTTTTTTAATTTCATTATGCTTTATGTGAAGGTTTACAGCTTGAGTTAGTTTCTCATTTAGACATTTATACACATATTGTTTGGTGACATTGGTTGCAATCCCCGCAATGTGACAGTACTCTCCCCCTTTCCGTGCTGGGTTCTCTGTGTCCATTCGTCCAGTTCCTGTCCCTTTCTGCCTTCTCGTTTGTGCTTTTGGTCAGGAGCTGCCCATTTGGTCTCTTCCGTTTGATTGATCTAAGAAGCACGTTCCTCACGTGTGTTATTGTTTGTTTTGTAGGCTTGTCTAATCTTTGTCTGATGAGTGGGCTTGGAAATGGTTTCAGTTCTGAGTTAGCAGTGCCCGGGGGCCATAGTCTTCGGGGTTCCTCCAGTCTCTGTCAGACCACTAAGTCTGGTCTCTTTTCATAAATTTGAATTTTGTTCTACATTTGTCTCTCGCTTTCTCTGGGACCGTCTGTTGTGATCCATGTCAGAGCTGTTGGTGGTGGTAACCAGGCACCATTTAGTTCTGGGCTCAGGCTGGTGGAGGCTGTGGTTCATGCGGTCCTTTAGTCCTTTGGGCTAGTATTTTCCTTCTGTCTTTGGTTTTCTTCATTCTCCTATCTGCCGGATGGGATGCACTCAATAGATGTATCTTACGTGGCCGCTTACAAGCTTTTAAGAACCCAGATGCTACTCACGAAGTAGAATGTAGAACATTTTCTTTATGAACTATGTTATGCCAGCTGACCTAGATGTCCTCCGAGACTATGGCCCCAGCCCCCAGGACGGAAGTGTTTTGTCTTTATTTGCAGTGTCATGTGAAAATAAATAATTCTGTTTTGAGGAAAGTGGTTTTTATTTATTTATTTATTTTGAGAACTTAACATTGAAGCAGCATCACAAAAATTGGAGGAATTGTTTCTGCAAAGTTACGCAGTTTATTAGTCACAAGAAAATATTTTGTGTGAACAATTCAGTGTTTTGTTTTGAATTTTAAACATCCCATTAGGCTTAGATCTCTTTTGGAAATAAACTAAAATCTGTATAATACTTGATTATAATGTAAGCAATTAGTGTTTACTTCAGTTTTTGCATCATATTGCAAATAATTGTATGTTAAAACATACCTAGTGTATGAGTCCAGCAGGCATGTAAAATGTTTTGCCCAGAGTGAATTAGAAGGTAAAGCTCACAGTTTTCAAATGCAGAAGATTCTTTAGGTAAGAAGATGAAAATAAACAGCAAGGAAGTGCAGAGAGGAGCAAGAGAGAGGAAAAGGGTAAAAGGGCAGACACACACAAAGGATGGAATTAAGGAGAGAGTGGTGGGCGGGGGGAAGGAAAGAAGAGACCTATCAAGATGGAGAGAGTGGTGGGCGGGGGGAAGGAAAGAAGAGACCTACCAGGATGGAGAGAGAGGTGGGCGGGGGGAAAGAAGAGACCTATCAGGATGGAGAGAGAGGTGGGCGGGGGGGGGGGAAGGAAAGAAGAGACCTATCAAGATGGAGAGAGTGGTGGGCAGGGGGAAAGAAGAGACCTATCAGGATGGAGACAGTGGTGGGCGGGGGGGAAGGAAAGAAGAGACCTATCAGGATGGAGAGAGTGGTGGGCGGGGGGAAAGAAGAGACCTATCAGGATGGAGAGGGTGCAGGACTAATGAAAAGACCCAAAGAAAGGAAGGCATTTAATATTTCTTTGAGTGCCGAGAATTTTTCCAACACTTTCTGGCATATTATAGTACTATCTTATTATCTCCATTTTGCAGGAAGAAAACTTGAATATTTTTAAGTCCCACTGTGAGGTAATGGTGGAAACAAGATTTGAACTTCTTTAATTTTCTACAGTTATTTACGGCCTCTCACCATGGACCGAGTCCTGTACTTGGTACGAGAATACTTCCAGTATGAGCTGGGTACTGCCCCCACACGGCATATGTTCCAGTGGGAAAGGCAGACAGTTAACTTTACAATTGCCGCAGAAGGTGATAAATGCTGTGGGTAGGGAAATGCAGTAGGAGAATTTGGGGCCGAGGACAGTTCAAACAGACTTGGCATCAGGGAAGGCTCCCTGGAGGAAGTGACTCCTTGTGTGAGAAATGAAGGACAAAGTAACTGGAGACAAAGACCACTTTTCTTCAAACTCCGTCACTTTAAAAAAAAAAATTTTTTAACAGACTTTTTTTTTTAAGAGCAGTTTTAGGTTTACAGAAAAAATGTGCAGGAAGTACAGAGTTCCCATATACCCCCTGTTCCACTGTTTCTTGGAGAGTTCACGTCTTTTATTCCCAGGGTACGCTCGTTAGGATGGATGAAGCAATACTGATACATTACATTAGGACTCACTCATTGTATCGTACAATTCTGTGTTGTTGTTAGTTGCTGTCCAGTCAATTCTAAGTGATTTTTAACAAATGGATAACGTCATATGTCGGCTATTAGAGTATCATACACAATGATGTCACTGCCCTAAAAAGTGCCCTGTGCTCCTCCTGTTCTTCCTCCCTTCCCCTGACCCCTGGCGGATCTTCTCACTGTCTGTAGTTTTGTCTTTTCTAGAATCTTATATAGTTGGAATCATACAATATGTAATTTTTTCAGCTGTCTTCTTTTACTTAGCAGTATGCATTTAAGGTTCTTCCGTGTTTTTTCATCACTTGATAGCTCATTTCTTTGTATCGCTAAGTAATACTCCATGGTATGGATGTATCACAGTTTATTCACTTATTGAAGGACATCTCCGTTGCTTCTAGGTTTGGGCAATTACGAATAAAGGTGCTATAACCATTTGTGTGCAGATTTTTATGTGGACGTAGGTCTTTATCTGATTTGGATAAATACTTAGGAGTGTGATTGCTGGATCAAATGGTAAGACTATGTTTAGCTTTATACAAAACTGCCAGACTGTCTTCCAAAGCGGCTGTACCGTTTTGCGTTCCCGCCAGCGATGAAGGAGAGTTCCTGTTACTCCCTGCCCTGGTATTTGGTGTCGTTGGTGTTTTCGATTTTAGCTAGTCTAATAGATGTGTACTGGCATCTCATTGTTGTTTTGATTTTCAGTTCCCTAGTCTCTGTGAGCTGGAATCAACTCGAGAGCAATAGGTTTGGTTTTGGTTTTTTGGAGTGACATGTTGTGTTCATTATCTATTGCTGCTATAACAGAAATATCCCAAGTGAATGGCTTTAACAAAGAGAAATTCAGTCTCTCAGTCTAGGAGGCTAGAAGTCTATATTCAGGGTGCCAGCTCCGGGGGAGGGCTTTCTCTGTCTGTTGGCTCTGGGGGAAGGTCCTTGTCATCAATCTTCCCTGGATCTAGGAGCTTCTCAGCACATGTACCCTGGGTCCAAAGGATGCCCTATTCTCTTGGCTCTTGTTTCCTGTTGGTATGAGGTCCCCATGTCTCTCTGCTCCCTTCTCTCTTTTATATCTCAAAAGAGATTGACTTAAGATACAACCTAATCTTGTAGATTAAGTCCTGCTTTATTAACGTAACTCCCTCATTAACATCATAGACGTAGGATTTACAACACACAGGAAAATCACGTCAGACGACAAAATAGTGGACAACCACACAGTACTGGGAATCATGGCCTAGCCAAGTTGACACACATTTTTGGGGGACACAGTTCAATCCATAACACATATGATGGTGAACATTTTCTTCATATGCTTATTTGCCATCTGTGTATCTACTTTAGTGAGGTTTCTGTTCAGGTTTTTTGCTCATTTTATAATTTTTTCCGTATTGTTGAGCGTTAAGAGTTCTTTGTACATCTTTGATGCAAATCCTTTATCAGATATGTGTTTTGCACGTATTTTCTCAGTCTGTGGCTTGTCTTTTCATTTTTTTAACAAAGTCTTTCCCAGAGCTGAGTTTTAAATTTTAATGAAGTCTGGCTTATCAGTTTTTTTCTTTTATGGATCATGCTTTTGGTGTTTATCTAAAAAGTTTTCACCAGACCCAAGGTCACCTATATTTTCTCCTATGTTATGTTCTAGAAAGTTGTATAGTTTTGCATGTTACACCTGTCATCCGTTTTGAGTTAATTTTTGTGAAAGATGGAAACTCTTGCGTCTAGATTCCTTTTTTTTTTTTTGCACATGGATGTCCAGTTGTTTCAACACCATTTGTTGAAAAGTCTGTCCTTTCTCCACTGAATTGCCTTTACTTCTTTGTCAAAGAGCAGTTGACTGTATTTGTGAGAGTCTGCATTTAGGCTCTCTTTTCTGTTCCACTGATCAGTTTGTCTATTCTATTCCTTTGCCAATACCATGCTGTCTTGATCATTGTAGCTGCATTCAGCTTCTTGATTACTATAGCTTTAAGACTTTACTCTAGTAAGTCTTGAAGTTGAGTAATATTAGTCTTCCAGCTATGTTCTTCTTCAATATTGTCTTGAGTTCTCTGGGTCTTTTGCTTTTCTATATAAACTTTATAATTAGTTTGTCGATATCTATAAGATAACTTACTTGGATTTGGATTTCATCGAATATAGAGTTGGGAAGCTGGGAAGAACTTGACATCTTAATATTTTCTTCCTATCCATGAACATGGACTATCTCTCCAGTTATTTAGATCTTTTATTTATTTTATCAGAGTTTTGTAATTTTCGTTATGTAGATCTTGTACATGTTTTGTTAGATTTATACCTAAATATTTCAGTGTTTTTTTTTTTTTTTTTTGGTGCTAATATAAATGATGTTGTATTTTTAATTTTAAACAATCATTCATTGCTGGTATTATAGGAAAGCAATTGACTTTTGTAGTTTGGTTTGTTTTTAATCTTTTCTCACATTTTTTTTTTCCAATCCCTTGTTATTTTTCAGCCATAGTATCTAGAGTCTTTGAGAAAGCCTCTCCTATCTTTGTTTATGACTGGAGGTTTCTGCATGGTTAGGGCCTAAACCAAACTAAATTAAACCCATTATTTTCAAGTTGATTCCAACTTCTAGCAACCCTATAGGACAGAGTAGAACTGTCCCATAGGGTTTCCAAGGAGTGTCTGGTGGATTTGAACTGCTGACGTTTTGGTTAGCAGCGGGGCTCGTAATGGTTAGGGCCCACAGCTGACTTTTGGCTTTGTCCCTTGAATTAAAAATGACTTAAAATGAATGTTGGGTAGCTTTCCAGAAGGCAAGCCTGATGCAGGTTCAGTCTAGTTATGTGATTCTTGATTCAAAACTCAGTATCATTTTATTTTGCCCTTGGGGCTCTGGGCTAGGCTAAAATTCATATAACTGTGTTGAAATTACCAAGCTAAGATGGTTAATTGTCATTTACTGGCCTTTTAGATTATGTGTTCTTATTTCATAATTAGAAATCAAACTATCTGTTGAACCATTTAGGAAAGAAATGTTTTACTTGATAGCAGTTTTTTTAAGTTTGGTGAAAATTAACATATAAAATAGATTATATGTATAAGTACTTTTCTTTTTATAGAAACTTTCATGTCTGTTGTAGTAAAAAGAATTACATTTTTATGGCATTAAAATTTGTCTTTTCCCCCTGCCCACTGATAACTGTTTCCTTTGCCCGTTAAGAGAGTTCCTTTAGGAGTAGAAGTAAAAGTGAGAAGGTAAATGAGGGCACAGTGGGCTTGAGTGGGCAACAAAAGGATGAATGGAATTCCTGTAGAAGATCAAGTGAGTGGGAGGGCAGAGGTCATTTAGACGTTGGACCCAAACTGCTGTTACTTGGGGAGGAAGGGTTAGTGAAGGAATGTGGTTTTCTTTAGGGAGGAAAAGCTTGATGCTTAACCAAGCAATTCTAGGCTGAATCTTTACGTTTCTAAATCAAGTTCTCACAATTTACTATGCTGTGTTTTACCTACTGCATAGCATCCTACAAATACGAAAACCTGGCCAATCAGACTAGAATCTATACTCGCCTGGTTTTGTTTTGGTTTTTACCAGGTCCCGCTCCTCTCTTTGGGGCAGGATCCACCCCACCCCCAGTGGCACCCTGTGGTGTCATTAGGCCTGTGATCTGAGTCCAGCCGAAGGGGAGGGTTGCTCCTGTGAGGCCCTTTGGACGTGGCACCTGTATAAACAACCCCAGCTCTTCTTTTCCTCAGCTGAGTCTTGGTGGGTTTTGACGCAGTAGAGAAGGAGTTAAGGAAAATTCACCTTTCTAAACAAGTGTCCTTCGTAGAGGTGGATTAGCTGGAACTGGCCCAGCTGTCACCTTCTACAGTTGGGTTTATCTTCACAACGAGCAGCCAGAGGGAACCTGGAGGGCTCTGCCTCAGGAATGAGGAAGGCCACCAAGGAGCTGGACCACATGTTATGGACAGATCTGGCTGAGCATTTCAGTTCTTTCTAGCGTATTGTTTATTCAGAGGCCAGAATATAATCCTAAAAGATTTTAGTATATTGTTTTGACTTGTTTTAAAATGTAGGAATTTTGGTTTAGCAGATGGTATATGATATCCAGAAAATACAGCATTGGTGGTTCCGTGGTAGAATGGTAGAATTCTCAGTGCACCTTGTCCACAGCCACTACCCGCCTGCCAGTGGAGGCTTACACAAGTTTCATGAGGTTGAACCGGTTTCAGCAGAACTTCCAGACTAAAACAGACTAGGAAGAAAGCTGCCTGGTGATCTACTTCAGAAAATCAGCCACTGAAAACCCTATGCAACCAGTCATGGGGATGGCGCAAGACGGGGCGACATTTTGTTCTGTTGTGCGTGGGGTCACCATGAGTAGGGGGCCGACTTGACGCCAGTTAGCAATAACATAATATCCAGAAGTTAGCGGATCTAATTTTTTTTGGATTACTTCCCATTCACTGTTACTGACCTCAGTTTCTTTCTTTCCCATTGATAAAATGAAAGCAATACTAAAGGTGATTTTTTTTTCGCTTCTC
Source organism: Trichechus manatus latirostris (assembly GCF_000243295.1). NCBI lineage: Eukaryota > Metazoa > Chordata > Mammalia > Sirenia > Trichechidae > Trichechus > Trichechus manatus. Next base: position 2,099,299 of record NW_004444156.1, read on the forward strand.
ACATTGCTTGTCTGTCTTCCACTGCCCACCCTATGAAGACTGGACCTTCCAAGCCCCCGAGGAATCCTGTAACTCAGAATCCTGGTGCTATCTTTGCAGCACCAAGGACTAGCACTGTGTATAGCAGGCTTTGTTGACTTCATGTATTTATGAGTCCTCTGAGTCATCTTTTTTGAACATTAAGACTCTAGGGCAGTGTTGGTGGACCCTTGGATGGAGAGGGGTCGCTCAATAATAGTAAGAGGTCATGAATCCCATGTAATTAAAAGCATCATCTGTAGACTGGATCATATGTGCTGCACACAAAGGTAGCATTTCCAAATATTTGGAAGTGCTGTGCCCCTTATAGCAGTGAAGATTTCATGGGTTCTGTCGTTTTTTTCTCAGTGTTCTCGAGGTATTCTGATACTCAGGGTTACTCTTTAGAACCGTTGCCCTCAATTCCTTGACATTATTGCATCTTGAGACTTTGTAATGGGTGGATGTTATGTCAGTAATGTTGCTGTGATTGCTGTGCTCTTCAGTTCTATCACTATTTCACTTAAAAATAGGAATGAAAAGATAGGAATTTACTGCTCTTGTAATTAGGACATGAGGGGAGGAACCAGTTGTGAGCATAGCTAAAATGTAAATCTCCCTAATGAGCCCTAGCTGCCTTTTCTAAGGCCATTTTGCGGAAACTAATTTGAGATCACCCTGGATACGGTTTGCTTGTTTTCTCAAGTCAGGGTATGGGTTATTTGTGTGTGTGTGTTTGAAGAAATTCTTTAAATATTCCTGGGATTTCCTCTCCTTTCCTTGAGTCAAAGAACTCTCGGTTGGTGAGTATGGCTGACTCTGGTAAATTTCAAGAAAAATAAAAATAAAAATGTATTAGTACGGTTAAGAATATCATTGGGCTCCTCACAGTTAGGTGCTAAGTGAGAAAATATGCTGGAAGATTTTTCTGATGGGTGAGTTTTTGTCAGCACCTTAATGAGATCAGATGGCTTAAAAATAACCCAAGAAGACTGTGCCAGGTGCTGTCCTGTGCTGCTCAGTTTGTTGCTGCGTGCTGTTGAGTTGGTTCTGACTCGCAGCGACCCCTGTATCGCAGAGTAGACCTGCCCCATAGGGTTTTCTTGGCTGTAATCTTCAAAGGAGCAGATCATCAGGTCTTTTCTCCCGCTGAGTGGCTGGTGGGTTCCAACTGCTGACCTTTCGGTTAGCAGCTGAGGGCTTAACCATTGCACACCAGCGTTCCTTTGCCCCTCAGTTTAGAGCAGTATATTTGACATGCCTGGAAATTTGCCTATATTTTTAGATGATGTGATTTTTTTTTAATACATAAAAATCAGTTATTAATATATAAGAGATGGCATGTGGGAAAGTTTGTCACGCTTATTACTGTCTTATCAGGGGGATTACAAAAATATAAATTAGATTTTAGGATAGAAATCTGACAAGTCATTTCTGGGTCTCCAAAGCCATGCATGTGGTGTTAATTTTGACCTGATTCATAGGTCCTCTGATACCCTAACTCACAAAAAGTGTGTGTAAAATAGCCAGACTTATTGGCGTTAACTTTCTTGCAGCTCTTGCCAACAAAGGGAATAGTATGTACTAAATGTGAGTCTGGTTTCAAAACAAATGTCAGAATTTTAAAACACGGGATTTACGGGAACATAAATAGCGTATTTAATGAAGCTGTTTCTCTTAACTGCCTGAAGTCTGTCAGCACATCGGGTAGTGAGTTTCCATTTTACTAGATGACTCTTAGTTCACTTGCGACTGACTGAGAAAGAAACTTTACTCCTCTTATAAAATCCTTTAGTAAGCCGGTCAACGTCTCAAGATTAAAAATTGCTTGAAATGCCAGAAACAAGGAGGAAGCTGATATCTGTGGTAACAGGCAAGATTCAGTCTTAACTTGTGTAAATTAATAAAACCAAACCCGTTGTCATTGGGTTGGTTCCAACTGATGGTGACCTTACAGGACAGAGTAGAACTGCCCCGTAGAGTTTCCAAGGAGCGCCTGGGGGATTCGAACTGTTAGCAGCCATAGCTCTTAACCACTTTGCTACCAGGGTTTCCCATGTAAATTAGTGATGTGTTAAATAGTCAACTTCATACTCTTGTTTTTTTTTTTTTAGCATATGTAGAACATTTACTTTGTAAAACATGTTTTACGTTGGGCAGTTTTTTTGTGTGAAGGTTATTGGAAAAAAGAGAATATTTTATCTTAAAAATATGCTCTTTTGATTTTGAGGATGATAAAACCTTTGACAGAGAATAGGGTAGTTTAATGAGGTTGTGTGCTGGAAATTTTGCTGAATTAACTAGTTGCCATTGATTTTGACTCATGACGACCCCATGGGTGTCAGAGTAGAACTGTGTTCCACAGGGTTTTCAGTGTCTGATATTTTGGAAATGGATCACCAGGTCTTTCTCCTGAGACAGCTCTGGGTGGACTCGAACTTCCAACCTTTACATTAGCAGCCAACTGCATTAACTGTTTGCACCACCCTGAAATTCCTTTGCTGAATTAGTTTGATTAGAAAAGATGTATACTTCGATATTAAAAGAAACTTCATACACAAGACCTTTAGGAAAATGGATGGGGTATAGTATTAACAATCTTTAGAAACAAATTCTTTATTTAATCATATTCCATGTGGGATTTGTTATGGATTACTTAGTCTCGTTCAGTAGTCCACCATGACATCTACTTATCCATTGAGTTCCTTTTTCCTCAGGGCTTAAGTTAGGAGATAGGAAATTACAATGAAGGATATGAGAAAAAAGATGGCTGGTGGTGTTTGAATGTGTGCTGTGGGCCAGGATTATGCCAGGCACTTTCTTCTCAGTTGTCTAATGGGATACAAAGTTTCAATATCCATTTTGCAAAAAGTAACTGCTCAAGATCAGACAGCTAGTTTGTAGTATAACCAGACTTTAAACCCAGGGCTGTGTTCCGTGTTCTTCCTTCTACAGTGTGCTCCTAAGTGTGTGATTTCATAGAAGCCCAGATCTGGAGCACCTTTTGGAACCTTTGGAAGAACAGATCTGAAGAGGTACCTCTCAGCTAGAATTAAGAAAAAGTAGGGATTATGCAGTCATTCAGTCAACAAATAGTTTTATATGCCAGATACTGTTTTATATGCTAGGTGTGTCCTCAACAGCAACAATAACAACAGAACGAAGGCAGAACAGCTTACATTCTTTTCTATCATTGCGATAATTCGGTAAATTTATAGAAGATCATTCTTCTTTCTGGTAGAGATTGTTGGGCAATGAGAGGACAACTCCAGAATGTTAAAAATGTATTTTGAGGGAACTGTAAACTGCAAAATGTTTTGAGATCTGAGTTAATGCTTTGTGATGCACGTTGTGTTTCTGTTAACTATATTAATATTTGGCATAATTGGAGAGTATTAAATAACAGCATTTCCTTAGGGGTGTTCTGTAAGGTGATTGGTGTCAAGTAATAAAAGGATATTTGGGCAACTAATTTTGGGAAATGCCTGGTTAAATACAGAGAAACAGGTTTCTTTACTGTTGGCTGCAAACTGAAGACGTTTATTCGTTTAAAAGTATCCTTTAGAAAGAACCGCATTCCCTCCTTCTGATTGAGCTTGCAAATTGAAGTAGGCCTGCCCACCCTGGACTTTATTCCTTGTCTACAGGGAGCGCCGTGCTTCAGGCTGTTAAGTATGTACACTGTCTGCCTGGATGTGTGGGCATCAAGGTTGATGTCATACCAGGAACCCACCTCCTACGCAGGGAGGTGTTAGGCTGAAGAAGCAGGATAAAGAAACAAACCCTGGTCCTCATCTTCCCTGTATCCAGAAACTGTGTGGCACAAAATGAGCATTCGGTAGATACTGCTGAATGAATAAAAAATAACTTCTGCTTTAATTCTATGTCTTGTGATGGGAGATAACTGTAAGTTCTGGGGAAAACCAGTCTTTATTCTTTTTTAAGCTCAAATTGCCAGGTACTCCACTAAGCATTTTATATATGTTATTTAATTCTCACAGAAATTTCTCAAAATAGCCATGTGAGGTGTTTTCCCTGTTATACAGACAGGAAAACTGATGCTTGAGAACATTACATACTGTGCTCTTAAAGACAAACAGCTAATAACTGGTATTACTTGTTGTCGAGTTGATTCCAACTCATGCCGATGCCGTGTTTGTCAGAGTAGAACTGTGCTCCATAGGGTTTTCATGTGGCTGATTTTTTTAGAAGTAGATCACCAGACCTTTCTTTTGAGGTGCCTCTGAGTGGAGTTGAGCCTCTAGCCTTTAGGTTAGCAGCTGAGCACATTAGCAGTTTGCACCACTGAGGGAGTAGTAACGGGTAGATCTGGGATATGAACCCAAGTAGACTGACTTTGGTACTTGCAATTTTAACCACTATACCATGTTACCAGCTTTCTTTACTTGCCTCTGTAGTGATGATAGATGGGGTTTTTGTTTTAAGACCTCATCCACAGCACTCTTAACTAGTAAACCTCTGATTTATTTTAGAAAGAATAAAACCAACATATGATTCTGGCTGGCAGATCGGAGGCGCAGGAGTCAATGGTGTTTTCTCGGTGACATCAGAGAAAGTTACCATGGATATGATTATGGTATTATGAATCCAGAATTGTAACTCTGAGTGGGAAATCAGCAGCCGAAGGAGACAGAATACTGAGGAACAGCAGATTTGTAGTCATGAAAAGGATTTTTAGATTTTAGATGAACAGACTTAGCACCATGAGGTCCAAAGGCCTGGTCTCTTTCAGCATCCCTAAAACATCCGTGTGAAATTATTCTTTTAACTCTCCCTGGTTTTGATATTACTTTCAGAACTCGTTGAAGGTAAAATAATTCCCGTGTGTGCGTATGTACATGTTTTTAGTTTAGCAGATACATTTTTTTTTTACAGATTCTCCCTCCCTCTAATCCTTTCTTCTAGATATTCCCAGTGGCGATAAACTGTTTCCTGGTTTTTGCATCGGCAGTATTCCCGGTAGAATAAGTTAGCTCTGGTATTTGTTAATTGTTGAAGCCAATCCTGGCAGTGAGTGGAGGCGGGTGTAGTAAAAAACAAAATGTTATTTTTCTAATAGAAACGTTCATTATAAATTCCGTTGTTACTGTTCCAAGCTGAAGTCAAACCCACTGCCGTCCAGTCATTGACTCACAGCGACCCCATAGGACAGAGTAGAACTGCCCCACAGGGTTCTCAAGGCTTGTAAATCTTTACAGAAGCCAACTGTCACATCTTTCTCCTGCGGAGCAGCTGGTGGGTTCCAACTGCTAACCCCACCCCTCCCCCCAGCAGCCGAGCACTTTAACCACTGTGCCACCAGGGCCCCTTTTGTTACTGTTACTGCTCAGTAAATTTATCCTTTCAAAATAAAAGAAAATGCTTGTTTAAAAAACATCGATCATCTATTTTAAAACCTTGTCATGAAGAGAAAAGGCTTTTCAGATTGGCAGTCACTGGCGAGGGCAACAATGCTACATCAATGTTTGCTGTCTTCATTTCTTTACGCTTGGAGTCCTCGTTCCGTGGACATTTTGTCTGATGGGCTTCAGGGTGCGTTGCAGACTTCTGTTCTCTTTACTGCTGTCATCTGCCCTTGGAAGGGCTGACGATTCTAGAAAGGATCCACATGGTCATCTGGCTCACTAAGCTCTGGAAACCTGTCAGTTCACCCATTTCAGTTCGTACCACAAATTACTCGGGATCTGAAGTGTTCTCTCCCCAACGGTTACTCCCCAGATCTGAAGTATTTGGGGTCACAGATTAGGAAGAGAATGGTGGATAGTAGGAACTTTCTTTAAATAAAAAGGAATAAAAAAAAATGGTAAAAGGAACACGCAAGAGAGTTGAACTGGTTTCAAATATATGTGCCAGTGTATTAAATGACAGTAATATTTGACACATAGGAAGGGCTGTGGAAAGTTGTCAGTTATGAAATGTACCTATACGCTGGTGAACCTGCCATCCAGTTTAAGTGAGAAGAGTATCAGCACCAGTGAGGTTGTGTGTTCTTTCCCTGTTCCATCCCTCCTCCAATTGATGTTTATTATTCACTTGGTTCCTAAGAATGAAGTTGTGTAGTTTACCACATGACTACATATAATTTTATAAAAATGATAATACACTGGTTGAAGCAGTGTGGTTTTTTCACCCAACAAGTTAGTGATTCATCCATGTTGTGAGCTCATTCTTACTGATGTATAAATGTCCTTTCCAATCCTTACTTTGATGCATGGTGTCTTAGTCATCTAGTGCTGCTCTAACAGAAATACCACAAGTGGGTGGCTTTCACAAAGAGAAATTTATTTTCTCACAGTCTGGTAGGCTAGAAGTCCA
>NW_004444156.1:2105752-2158659 GCF_000243295.1 Trichechus manatus latirostris
AAGGTAAAAGGTGGTGCAGGCCACACCCTAGGGAAACTCCCTTTACATTGGATCAGGGATGTGACCTGGGTAAGGGTGGTGTTACAATCCCACCCTAATCCTCTTTAACACAAAATTACAATCACAAAATGGAGGCCAACCACACAATTCTGGGAATCATGGCCCAGCCAAAATGATATATTCTTTGGCGGACATAATTCAAACCATGACACATGGTTATTTAGAAATGTTTTTACATTTCCCGACATGTGGAGACTTTAAATTTAGACTTTATATTATCGATTTCTACCTTAATTGCTTAGTGATTAGGGAACATAGTCTATGTAATACCTATTCATGGAAATTCATCGAGACTGGTTGTGTGGTTTAGCACATACGATGTTTTTAAAAATGTGTACATGAGAAAAATGTGTATTCTCTCATTACTTGGTGTACCACCTATGTCCGCGAAATCAAAGTGTTTTGGAATTTCCCGCTATATAATGGGTTTATCAATTTCTGCTGCGTTTTTATTAAATTTTATTATATACGTAGTATACATGTATAGGAGAGCCCTGGTGGTGCAGTAGTTAAGCACTCGGCTGCGAACTGAAAGGTCACCAGTTCGAACCCATCAACCGCTTCACAGGAGAAAGTTGTGGCAGTCTGCTTCCGTGAAGATACAGCCTTGGAAACCCTATAGGCCAGTTCTGCTCTATCCTGTAGGGTCGCTGTGAGTCGAAATTGACTTGATGACAACAGGTTTTACACGTATATAGAACCAGGGCTGGATTACTCAATAAGCAAGCATGCACAGGTTTACTAGTACTTCCTTACTAATCTGTAGTGCACAGTTTCACCTGTTTTTCACCACATCAAGCCCCTGTGTAGAGCTGTTACATCTTCTTGTTAAATTTTTCATCATTATGTGGGGGCCTTCTAGACTTCTTTAATATTTGTTGTTGTTGTTAAATCCATTAGAAAAAGAACCCGGATATTAATTTAGGCAGATTGCTTTATTTTAGTCAGTATCTGCCTAGTAAGGAAGCCTGGTGGTGCAGTGGTTAAAGCACTCGGCTGCAAAACAAAAGGTCAGCAGTTCGAACCCGCCAGCCGCTCTGCGGGAGAAAGCTGTGTCAGTCTGCTTCTGTAAGGACTTACAGCCTTGGAGACCCTGTGGGGTCAGAATGGACTCAGCGGCAGTAGGTTTAGGTTTTGGGAATCGGCCTGGTGTCTTTTGCCCTGTGCTTCCAGCCTTTCCGTGCCTTTGTGTCTTAGGTTAACAGCTTATCACTGGCTTTTATTCTCATTGTTTTACAAAGATAACTGTCAGTGTAACAGTTCATTTTACAAAGATAAGATACAGTGTAACGCTCTCTGACTTTTAACTGGTAGGTTAGTTTGCATTTATTGTAATTACTGATATGTTTGATGTTGTTACTACCATCTTACCTGATGTTTTCTCTTTGTCTCACATTTTTATCCTTCTCTTTTCCCTTTATTATCTTTTTTTTTTTAATTGATTGAATTTTGTATGCTAACTTACTCCACTGTCCTGTCCCACTGGTTTGGAAGCTGTGACAGTGACTTCTAGGTTCTCTTCTTCTTGAGCACATAACGTAACTACATTTCCCAGCCTCCCTTGCTGTTACCCATTACAATGTGACTGAGGTTTATTTAGCCAGTGAAATGTGAATAGAAGTGTGATGTGTGCCATTTTGGGTCCAAGGCTTTCAAGAAGTGCCTGAACCTCTTTCATGCTCTCTGTTTCACCTTTTTTCTGGATGCAGAACATGCTGTGGCCTTCAGGGTTGATGGAACCGCAAGGTAGACGGGGCTAGAGTTGCTGCATCCATATGTGGAGGAAAGCCACTTGTCAACCAAACATTAGACTGTTACGAGAAATACTGTGCTAAGCCCTGAAATTTGGAGGCTTGTTACAGCAGCTAATGTTTTCCTTGAAATTGTCCATGTATGCCTAGCAGAGTCTAAAGTTAAACCTGAATTTAACCTCCTCTGAATAATACAAGGATGTCAGGACACAACTCCAGTTGGCTCACTCCTGTCTTACATGCTGTCCTTAAAAAAACAAAACAAAACGAAAAATCTTTAGACATTAATGTTGTTTTTTGATTGTTTAGATTTGCCTCCATTTTTACCAATTTGTGGCTCTTCTTTCATTTTTACAGTCCAGACCTTTCTTCTAGGGTCATTGTCCTTCTTGAAGTATGTCCTTTAGAAGATCTAGTAGGTAACGATCTCCTGATAACAAATACTCTCAGATTTTATTCGTCTTAATATTTCTTTTTCTCTTGGTTATACATCAGGTCGCCATGAGTTGGAACTGACTCGATGGTGACTTAACAACAACACAAGTCTAGGTTGGTGGCTATTTTCCTAAGATATTATTTCACTGACTTTTAGCCTCTATTGTTTCTGTTTCTGTCAAAGTTTGTTTTCAGCCTAATTGTCATTTGTTTGTTAGGTGATCTATCTTGCTTCTCTTTTAAGATCTTCTCTTTGTCTTTGGCGTTCTACAGTTTCATTATACTGTGTCTAGGTATGATTTCTCTGTACTTACTTTAGTGTTCATTTTGCTTAATGCATATATAGATTTATACATATTGGATGATCTAAAAAATATTGCTCATTTGATTTATTTCCATAGAGAAATCACTATTTTTAATAACATAAATTTGTTTTCAAATATCATACAAATCAGAATGCATATGTTGGTGCATATATGTATTATAGGTGTTGTTGTTAGTTGCCTTTGAGTTGATTCCAACTCATGGTGACCCCATGTGTACAGAGTAGAACTGCTTCATAGGGTTTTTAAGGCTGTGACCTTTAGGAAGCAGATTGCCAGGCCTGTCTTCTGAGGCACCTCTGAGTGGGTTCAGACCACCAACATTTCAGCTAGTAGTCAAGCTCTTAACCATTTGCACCACATAGCTGCCATACTTTTAGCATTATATAAAAAGTAGGGACAAAAGCAAGTGTGCGTACACACACACACAATGGTATATGTTTTTAAGTGCACATTTATATGGACTAACCCTATGGAAAATTGCAGCATATAGAAGAGTTAAAAACCTAGTGATTTAACTCTTTAGTGTGTATAGACTACATGCAGTACAGAAGGAGAATGTTAATCTTAATATAGCTGGGGATGTTAAAAGTATTCATTTTGTTAGTATTCTAAGAATTGGGTCTTTCATTTGTGATTTAAAGTGTTGAAAGGTGCAGTAACCTGAAAACCAATTTCTGATTGTGGAAAGCAGATGAAAGGTGGAGACACAGGACCTTGTTTTGGACCTTTCCACAAGAATAATTTACCTTTTTCTCCAGCCCAAGAATATTGGCAGAAAGGGTAGAAAATCTTTTTAGATGCAATATATACACTAACTGATTTTTTAAAAGCACTATTATGAACTCTTTTCATTTCTCTTTTCAAAGGAGAACATTTTGATTTTGAGGGGTCACTCTGTTTTTAGTGGTCACTGTGTATTTAGAGTTGCTATATCAACTATAAAGAGCCCTGGTGGCACAGCAGTTGAGCGCTTGGCTGCTAACTGAAAGATTGGTGGTTTGAACGCACCAGCCTCTCTGTGGAGAAAGATGTGACAATCTGCTTCCATAAAGATTACAGCCTTGGAAAATCTATGGGGCAGTTCTACTCTGTCCTGTAGGGTTGCTATGAGTCGAAATTGACTCAATGGTGGTGGGTTGTATCAACTAAAATTTTCTTATACAGCAAAGAAAATAGTTGAAACATTTTATACTTTCTCTTGATCAGTGTCCTATAGTCAGAGTCAGCTTTTAGTCATATTTTAAAGGGATAGAATATTCTAACCAAAAGTGCTAGAGAAATTTGATCATTTATTAATTATAAGAATATTTGTTAACACAGATCTGTTCGTCTGTGATTTTAATATAAAATGTCAACAATTTTATTTATATTTAAAGGATTGCTATTCCCTTCTGGATGCAGTTTGTTTTATAAAACAATACAACAAGCACAGTTATTCTAGGGATAGGCTTTTGTATAATTAAAAATAAAAGTGATAGAATTGTGGATTTTTGAAATTTATTTTTTTGAATATTCTTTTTCAGTATTTTAAGGGTAAAAACTATTTAAAGACATGAAAAAGTAGAGAATAACTTACATTCTTGGATAAAATTAAAGCAATAATGCACTAACTCATGGATTAATATATGGGTAGGCTTTGAGGATATATAGTAAAGGAAGAGCTTATTAAAATGAAACACAGACAGAGCCAAATGCTTCCTTTAATAGTGGACTAGGTAATTTGAGTTAATCCTACTGCTGTGGAAGACTAAAAAAGAAAGTTGATGTATAAAAAAGCCTGCTTGGAGACATTGGAGAGGTAATAAAAGAGGATCAGGACCAAGATCAGGGAGGGTGGAGGCCCAGAGACGGGAAACCGGGATTGGTTCTCCTAGGGTATTTTCTGATTCAGAGATAGGGAGGGGAGGTTGTGCATCTGAGAGATGGCATACTTTAACATCTTCACAGAGCTAGGGGGGAGGATTTTGGAATTTATGGTCCACCAAGGAAGGTGATACCTCCTTGCAGTAGGTTGAGATTTTACCATTTTGGTAAGGGTGAATCAGAAGCTGACAGACTTTTGCCAGGAACTGTAGTTCAGCTTCTAATCATCCCATTCCTTGAAATAGATTAAGGTGATCCTGGAATGTTAGTCCTACAGGTATATGGCAGGAACAAGCTTAAATCTTCTCTAGAAAGATATAATATTATCCTAGTCCTCAAATTATTTCTACTAACAATTTTGAAATATAATGTCTGACAAACAATCACAAATAAATAGACATTTGAGGAGGAAAGACAGCATTGGCAAAAACCAGAGAAACAATAAACAATAGAAGAAAATGCATATGTGCTTCATGTATACTGGTATTATCGGAAACGGACTTTAAAATTATTATGTTTAGTATTTCAAGGAAAGACAAGATTGCAAGAGAACTGAAGAGTATCAAGAAAGGACCAAGTAGAAATTCTAGAACTGCAGAGTGTACAATAACCAAAATTAAAAACTCAGTGGGTAGGTTAAACAGCAGATTAGATACAACTGAAGAGAGAATTAGCAAATGGAAAAATAGGTGAAGGAAAATTTGCAAAATAAAACAAACAGTCCATGAGTTTAGAAAATACAAAAGAGAGGTAAGGAGACATAAAGTATGTGGTGATAAGTTTTAAAGTACTTGTCATTGTAGTCTCGGAAGGAGATGAGAACTAAAATGGAGCAGAAGCAGTATTTGAATTGAAATGGCTGAGAACTTTCCAATATCATAAATGACCTCTATCTACAAATTGAAGAAATCCTCTGAATCCCAAGAAAGGTAAATAATGGAAATTCATACCTAGACATGTCTTAGTAAAACTGATGAAAGCAAAAAACAAACAGAAAATCTTAAAAACGACCAGAGGGAAAAAAAAAAAAAGACAAATTACTTTCCAAAGAGCTGCAATTGTACTACCACTGACTTCTTAACAGAAATAGTGGAAGCCAGAAGGCAGTAAAATGGTATCTTTAAGGTGTGGAGAGAAAACACTGCCAACCTAGAGTTTTATGCCCAGCAAAAATGGTCTTCAGGTATGAGGTTGAAATTAAGATATTTTCCGGCAAGCAAAACTTGAAAATTTTGTACCAATAGACTTTCATCCAAGAAAATATTAAAGGGGATATCGTTCAGGTAGGAGAAAAATTATCCCAGATAGAAGGTCAGAAATGCATCTGTAAATGTAATTACATGAGGAAATCTAAATGACCATTGACTGTGTAAAACAGTAACAGCAACGTCTTGTTGGGTTTGAAATATACAGAAAGTTAAAATACATGACAAACAGGCTTTTGAAAAGTGCTCAACATTATTTGTTACATAAGAGAAAACCAAAGTGAGATACCACCGTACTCCACCAAGTATGACAAGGATGAGAAACAACTGGAGCTTTCTTATACTACTGATGGGGAACATGACTGGTCCAACCACTTTGGAAAACTTGTGTAATCTACAATAGTTTATGATATGAATACTCTATAATCCAACAGTTTCACTCCTTAGTATATACCTAACGGAAGTGCATAAAAAAGACACATTCAAGACCATTTATAATGGTGTCATTCATAATAACGGAAACCTCTAAGCAACTCAAATGTTTACCAAGATTAGATGGATAATTTGTGGAATAATACACATCAATGAAAAGGAATAATTTACAGCTATATGCAGCTACACGGATACATTTTAGAAACATTATTTGGAGCAAAACAACAACAACAACAACTAGACACAAGAATACAGACTGCATGATTCACTTAAATAACGTTTTAGAAAGACACAGCTAAACCATAGTGTTTAAGAATGCATGCTTAGGTAAAAATCAGGATGGTGGTTGCCTTTTGAGAAAAGGAGGGAATAGTTATTAGTAGGGCTATGAGGGAGGCGTCTAGTTTCTTGACTGGTGGTTGTTATGTGAGGGTTCCCTTTGTAATGTATCTATGAACTGCATATCTTTGTTTTGTGTTGTTTCTGTGTATGCTATATTTCACAATAAGAAAGGTTACAATGCACTCACACAATTTTAGTACTATATAGAAAATTTCTAAGTAAAGAGTTATCTTAACTTCATACTCCCTGAGTGTTTCTCTTATGCTCTTAAAAAAATATCTTGGAGGTTCTTACTGTAGTTTTCTGGCAGATCTCATGCTGGCTACCAGGGGTAGGCTAGTCCCCTTTTACAACTCTGGCCTACACATGAACAAATTCCTATCTCTTAGGTTGTCTTAACACAGCTGAAAAAGGAAGATTTTACCAAATATTCAGGGGGGAAAATGGCAGAAAAAATAATAGTACCAATAACAAAGACATATAAACATAAAAACACTTCCTTTTGTCCAGATTTTTAATCAAACCACAGCTGATTTATTCCCAGGGCTGATAGACTCTGTCCTTGCCCATCACTGGGAGAATATAGGCAGTCAGTCCCTGGGTTATGAACGTCTGACTTATGGACAACTTGTACTTAAGAGCAGACTGCCATAAAGCCTATTATACCTACTCCTTACTTATTGACTATCTCATCATCCGACATTTTGCATTTATGACAGTAGTAAAAAATCTACAATCCGACTATTTTGTGCATTAATGACGTACATCTGGCGGTAATGAACACTGAGATGCGAGGCAGAATAAACACTGGCTGTGATGGTTATGTGTCAACTTGACTGGGCCATGATTCTCAATGGTTTGGCAGTTATGTAATGATGTAGTTTGGCAATTGTATAATGATGTAATTTGGCGGTTATGTAATGATGTAGTCATCCTCCATTTTGGATCTGATATGGTCCTCCTGCATTTTTACATAATGCTGATTTTCGTGTAATGACCTAGTCTTTGGAACCTAACCATGTTAGTAAGTAAGGAGTGGGTGTATATTAAAAATCTGAGTTAAATACAGTGGTTTGTAATAACAAACACACACTATGTCGTGATGCTCATGAAAACGTTGCACTGTTTGAAAGTGTTGCTTTAGTGTTTTATATGCATACCTGAAACCCTGCTGCTGTCGAGTTGATTCTGACTCATAGTGACAGAGTAGAACTGCCCCCATATGATTTCCAAGGAGCAGCTGGTGGATTTGAACTGTCAACCTTTTGGTTAGCAGCCAAACTCTTAACCACTGTGCCACCAGGGTTCCTTTATATGCATACAAAGGTAAAATATATACTGTATACTAAGACAAACGTTTGACTAACTGATGCTAAATAAGAAACTTATGCACCTGTTCCAACTTACCTACAAATTCGACTTAAAGATAGGCTTACGAACTGATCTCATTAGTAATCGGGGACTGCCTGTACTGTAAACTTCTAGGTGGAGACCTCATACTCAGTTCCAGTTCCCGAGCCAGGGACCTTCTCTTCAGGTGACTGGCAGGGCTGTGTGGTGAGACTGTACCTCATTATTGTAAGCAAGAAGTGATGTGTTCCCTGACAGGACCCGCACTGCAGTAATTCTTCAGCTATACAATATGCACAGCTTCCATAACAGCCTTAGTAACAGGGTAAAGTCTATTTATTTGTCCAAGAGGAAGCAATTTTGGAATGGCAGTTTTAACTTGCAGACTTAATATCTGTATATACTGAAGTGGAACCTAACAGCCCTGGAATAGCTTCAGGCATTTATTTATGTTTAAAAGAAAAACTATCCCCCAAATAACTCTCTGGGGGTGGAGCCCTTGTGCTTTGTCTCTTTAGGGCCGACACATCTGCACATTTCTGCTGAAACATAAAACTTTCACCTACACTTAGCTGGGGAAGGGAGAGAAGAGGACAAAGAACTAGCGTTTATTGAGTGTAGTGGACGTCAGTAGTCCCAGGGGCTTTCCCTGCTTGACCACCCTTTGGCCTCACAACACCAATCTCAAAATGAGGAAACTTCAGAGAAGCTGAGCAACTTGCCTGCGAGCACACAGCTACAAAGTAGTAGAGCTGGGACAGGAACCCAGGTCTGTCTCATCCCGTAGCTTGTTCTTTTCCCCTGCACCCTACTGTCTCTTACTACATAAGGAGATGCTGATTTTATTTTCAGTCTCTGGTATTGCTCTGGTTGTCAGTTTGTCCTACTGTGATGGTTAGGTGTTGCTGTGATGCTGGAAGCTGTGCCACTGGTATTTCAAATAAGAGCAGGATCACTTGTGATGGACAGGTTTCAGCGGAGCTTCCAGGCTAAAACAGACTAGGAAGAAAGGCCTGATGATCTACTTCCAAAAATCAGCCAGTAAAAACCTATGGATAATGTGGACTCAGACATACCAACAACCATGAAAGATGGTGCAGGACTGGGCAACGTTTTTTTTTTTTTTTTAATTAATTGTGCTTTAAGTGCAACTTGACAATTCAAGTTAGCCTCTCATGTGGAAATTTATATGTACATTGTTATGTGACCCTAGTTGCTCTCCCTACACTGTGACAGCATACTCCTCCTTTCCACCCCTGATTTCCCATGTCCATTCAACCAGCTCCTGACCCTCTCTGCCTTCTCATCTCCCCTCTGGACAGGAGCTGCCCATTTAGTGTCATGTATCTACTTGAGCTAAGAAGCACACTCTTCACGAGTATCGTTTTATGTCCCATAGTCTAGTCTAATCTTTGTCGGAAGAGCTGGCCTCAGGAATGGTTTTAGTTTTGTGCTAACAGAGAGTCTGGGGGCCATGTCTTCTGGGGTCCCTCCAGTCTCAGACAAACCTTTAAGTCTGGTCTTTTTACTAGAATTTGAGTTTTGCACCCCACTTTACTCCTGCTCCGTCAGGGACTCTATGTTGTGTTCCTTGTCAGGGCGGTCATTGGTAGTAGCCAGGCACCATCTAGTTCTGATCTCAGGCTGATGAAGTGTCTGGTTTATGTTTCCCTTTTTGTCTCTTGTACTAATACTTTCCTTGTGAGTTTGGTGTTCTTCATTCTCCTTTCCTTTAGGTGAGTTGGGACCAATTGATGTATCTTAGATGGCTGCTCGCTAGCTATTTAAGACCACAGACGCCACTCACCAAAGTGGGATGCAGAACATTTTCTTAATAAACTTCGTTATGCCAGTTGACCTAGCTGTCCCCTGAAACCATGGTCCGCACACCTCCACCCCTGCTACTCTGTCCCTCGAAGTGTTTGGTTGTATTCAGGAAACTTCTTAGCTTTGGTTTAGTCCAGTTTTGCTGACTTCCCCTGTAGTGTGTGCTGTCCTTCCCTTCACCTAAGATAATTCTTGACTACTATCTAGTTAGTGAATACCCCTTTCCCCCCCTCCCCACCGTGATAACCATCAAAGAATGTTTTCTTCTGCGTTTAAACCTTTTCTTGAGTTCTTATAATGGTGATCTTATACAGTATTTGTCCTTTTGCGACTGACTAAATTCACTCAGCATAATGCCTTCCAGATTCCTCCATGTTATGTTTCACGGCTTCATTGTTCTTTCTCGTTGCGTAGTATTCCATTGTGTGAATGTACCATAATTTGTTTATCCATTCGTCCATTGATGGGCACCTAGGTTGTTTCCTGGCAGCATTTTGTTCTGTCGTACATAAGGTCGCCATGAGTTGGAGCCAACTTGAAAGCAGCTGACAACGGCAGCATTACCCTGGTGGCCTTAGAACAGAAAATTCTTGACTGTTCAAAGATCCGTAGAGGAGTCACTGGCAAGGGGAGATCAATACTGTACCTGATTTTGCACCCCATTTTTTCCCTGTCCCCACACAGACCTTGTTCTGCTTTTTCACACCTAGTGCTGTGATGAGGAGTAAGACAACTCTGCTGTGCTCTGTGGCATTGGTCGAAACAGAGTACCAGATCTTTACAGGAGAGTGTTTTCACGGGACCAGAATAGCAGCGAAATATCAGCGCTAGGTGCTGACGGCTTTACCCCTTTATGACATAGTTGATTAATCGCAGGCAGCCTTTTCTGAATTGATTTAAGTGGTTTGGGAGGGTATTGCGTTTGTTTGTTGTGAGAAATGTTCTGTTTAGTCTGGGGGCACTTGAATGTTGCATCAGCGGAGATGGAATTGTGAAAACTACAATGTACTTCATCGTAGACATTTGGAAAAGCTTTTGCTTGAACCAGTAAGAGTCTCTTCAGAATACCTATTGAAGCCAAAGCTGTTTTTACTAGAATGAGACAGTTTAATTGTATCCCCAGAAATTTTTATTTTTAGTGTTTTTTCTTTTCTACTGTATCTGTCCTGTTGAAAATGTCAAGATGGCTACATAATTTCATTGAAAAGTCAGTTACAAGTGATACATTGATGAACTATTTCCTTAGTGACCCGACCACTAAAATATTGGAGAAGAAAAGAGTGTGTGTTATACACACTCCTTGCTGAAAGCTTGAAGCACCAAAAAAAATGATATAGGGAGGCTGGAAGAAATTATGTTGCCAATTTTGGCCACTTCTGCACAAAGCTTTTCATTTAGAATTTATTGAACTGTAGCAGGCAGGTTGAAATTGTTAAATAAGCCAGAAAATCTTTAAAGAGTTTGAGTGTGTTGATGATTTTATATATGGGCTTTTTTCCTGTCATATTTTCAGTGAGTTATAATGATTACAGCTTCATTTTCATTACTTTTTGTACTGTAAATAAGGGAAGGATTTTCAGAAATGATTAAAGAAAACAGCATAGCATTACTTGATGGTCATTTCTTTTAAAATAACAAACTTTGTACAGGGCCTTTCATTTCTGTAGTTAGATTTTGCTCTTGGAGCAGCCTGGAGGTACAAAGAGCTTCCTGGATGTATGAACAATGGCTTACAGCGAGCGTGGTAAAGGAAATGTGAAGAAATGTCATTGAGTAGATTCTGACTCACGGCGACCCCATGTGTGCGGAGTAGAACGGCCCCATAGGGTTTTGAAGGCTGTGACCTTTTGGAAACAGATCTCGAGGCCTGTCTTTCAAGGTGCCTCTGGATGGGCTCCAGCTGCCAACCTTTTGACTGGTAGTTGAGCTCTTACCGGTTTGCACCACCCAGGGACTCCAGCTCTTTCCTTAGTAAAACCCGTTGCAGTCGAGTCAATTCCAACTCCTAGTGACCCTATAGGACAGAGCAGAACTGCTCCATAGAGTTTCCAAGGAGCAGCTGGTGAATCCGAACTGCTGACCTTTTGGTAAACAGCTGAGCTCTTAACCACTGCACCACCAAGGCTCCTTTCTTTAATGGTCAGATAAAATGACTAGATTCCCAGTTCTGTATATTTTGGGAAAGTTGAATGTTCTCCCATTGTTTCTGAAGATTCTTGGGGAGGAGTTGGGTGGTGGAAAGTATGTAGGTGGAGGTGTGTATGTAAGAAGCTTGTTTGTGACATGCATTTTTATGGTCTCTTGTCCTTGAGATCCTACTCCTGCCGGGTTCTTGATTACCTGTATGCTCCTTCCCAACTCTGATTGCTGCCCTCTCTCTGACCTCATTGCCTCAAGCACAGAAAAATCCCCTCTCCTTCATGTCGGAGCTACAACCAAAGGATCCACAGTTTGTATCCAGCAGGCGCTCCTTGCAAACCCTGTAGGGCGGTTCTACTCTGTCCTATAGGGTCGCTATGAGTCGAAATCGACTCGCCGGCAACGGACGGACTTCACGTCTCAAAGCACCATTTACTCAAGGCTGTGGTGTAGAACAGACTTGACTGAAGACTTGAGGAGTAAAGGAGGCAGAACTGGAACGGTGTTTAAAAATGAGAATTTCACACCTCCAAGTTCCCGTCACTCTTGAAACCTTGAACTGAGACTGTGGTCATGATTTTAGGCTCATGTCTGGACCCATCTTTCCAGTTCTCTAAGACTTTACCCTGCTCCTTCCTACCCCCAGTTCCCTCCTGTGTGAGCTGAGCAAGGCCTACTCTGAAATTCCTCTTGCTTTATCATGCAGAATAAGTTAACTCTCCATTTCCCTCTGCACAACAGCTTCAAGGGCGAGAGTTGTGGTTGTTAGCTGCCCACAAATCATCCTGCTCTCAGCCCGTGGCGAGCTCGTGCACAAAGGAACTAAAAGCTGCCTGGTCCTGCGCCATCCCTATGATCCGTCGGCATTGGACAGCCATTGACAACTCTATGGAGCACAGTTCTACTCGGACACACACGGGGTCACCATGAGTAGGATCGACTCGAAGGCAACTTTTTTTTTTTTATTGTGGTGAAAATATACAAACCACAACATGTGCCGATTCCACAATTTCTACATGTGTAAAATTTAGTAATATTGATTACAGTCTTCATGTTGGGCACCCATTATTACTATCCTTTTCCAAGTAATTCTGCCACCATGTCCCCTAAGCAAAAACTCTCCTTTCCTCTTCCCTCCCACTGCTGGTAACCACAAATAATCCTTACTTGCTATATATTTGCTTATCTCATATATGTAAGATCATGCAGTATGTGTCCTTATTTGAACTGGTTGGTTTTGAATCACCTTCCAGCAACTGAAAAATTTTCCTAAAGGAAAAGAGCAATTCTCCCTATGAGTAATATAACATATATATACACACACACACACACACATATATATATACACACATATATGTTTTTCCCTGTGCAGCTAAAGAGATTAGCTAAGACTGCAGCTCACTTTCAAAATTTAAAAATTCTTCCTTTTCTCCCCGCTACATCTACAATGTTTCATCTGTTCGAGAAGGTTTGTAGTTGAAGGTTATTGTCTCCTTCCACCCTCTGTTGTTTTCTTGGTCTCTGGATTGAGGTGTGGGTTTCCTGACCACAAAAGCTGTAGCTGCCTTGTTCATCACTGTATCCGCAGGGTCTAGCATGGGGCTGGGCATGTGTAGGTACCTAATAAATATTTGTGGGGTGGATGAAAAAAATGAAAGAAAACCCTCTTTATAATACTATCCTAATATATAGGAAAGATGATCTTGAAATTCCTATGAAAAGTTGTCCCCTTCAGTTGAAACGTCAGCCTAGGAAGCAGATTATCTCTGATCACGCTTGCAAGACCTGCAGCGCAAGTAAGCTTTTCTCCTGATGGTCCTGTAACGTTGGATAACTGAGACGAGGCGCGTAGAATTTGAGTTAGGAAATAAAGCCCTTATCTTGCACGCAATCCTTCACAAGTATAATCTTGTCCGCTGCCGTCCATTTCGCAGTGATTAGCCCGGTTTAGTTTTCGTGCTATTCAAGGTGATGCTATTCAAGATATAATTTAGATGGTACACCCTTAGGGCACAGACTTTGTCTTGGCATACTGCATACTTAGCCAGCGTGCAAAAAATAGCACAGCTCTCTTACCCTAGGTGATGGGGAAGTTTGGCAGCTGGTCTCCAGCAGCCTTCACCATCCCGTGGTAGGTAGGCACCTTCTCTCCTGTGGCTCATAGTTAATTAGGTTGCTGTGGACTGAACCAAAGGTCATGAGGCTTTGCTGTCTGCAGAATGTTATGACATTGTTCAGTTTGAATGGCTCAAGACGAGAAGAACAACTACCCTCGTGTGAGGCTCGGCGCCCTGGTGGTGCAGTGGTTAAGAGCTACGGCTGCTAACAAGAAGGTTGGCAGTTCAAATCAGCAGCCGCTCCTTGGAAACCCTACAGGGCAGTTCTGCTCTCTCCTGTAGGGTCCCTGTGAGTCAGAATAGACTCAATGGCAGTGGGTTTGGTTTTTGGTTTGATGTGAGGCTCAGGGAGGTAAAGTAAGTTGCCATGAAGTGAAGCAGCCTGGGTTCAAGCCATCTTGGTTACACGATGCTCCATGGCCTCCCCGTCTGGTTTTCTAGAATCTTAAAGCATGGAAGGCCAGGTCGGTTTTGTTGAGCACATAAATAGTGTGCTCCGTGTTGCTGATGGAGCTAGAAACACCTTAACGTGTAGAGTTGAATGAAGAGTGTTTCTGTAAAGCAGTTAGTAGATCGTTTGCTCTGAAGATGCAGGCTTACCCTGCAAGAGGTCTCGTGCTGTCCCAAATGCACTTCAGACGTACAAGATGTAGGCTCACAGGAGGCCTGCTGATGGGTGTGCCCTGGTGTCCTGTACTTGGTGTGCTTTCCATGCACTCGTGGGGCTGAATTTCCATCAGTCACTGATGATTGTTTGCTCATGCTCTCCAGCCGCCTTACCACCGCGTCCAGGTGACAGTTTTAGGCAAAGAGAATGGCCTAAGCCATTCATGCTTTACAAAACAAACAAGGCTTCCTGTGAGCCCTGCTAATGAGGACAGCCTGCCAGCTCTGTGTTTGCCGTTCAGTAAGCTTCATGATTTTGTGGAAACAAAAAGTCCTTTTCCTACAGTTCTGTTATTTTAGCAAAGGCCTCCAACAAGCAGTCATGTCCCAACTCATTTGTTTCTTGTGGACATTTTTTATTTCAGGGATTTTTTTTAAAGTCTTGGGAAAAAACGATTAAAACCACCTTTTTTTTTACCTCTTTATTTACTAACATATCTACTTCTTAGGGCCCCCGCTTTAAGGAAGCAGAGTAAGTTGCCCTAATATCTGGAAGGTCAGTGTACTGTTCTTCCTTTTACTTGGCCACCTTGCCTTCTCTAAGTCTTTTTGACTCAGAGGAAGTCGGAAGAGCATCCTAAGAAGAGGCAGAAAAGGAGAGGTGAGTCATGAACAGTGAGCTGAAGCCCTTTGTGTTCAGGAAGGGTATTTCCCATAAACTCTTTGGAAGCCATATGAGAGCAAGCCTGGATCTAAAACCCTAAAATTAGCCTATGATGTTGTTGTTGTCAGCTGTCACTGAGTCAGCCCCTGACTCATGGTGACCCCACGTGTTAGAGTAGAACTGCTCCCTCATAGGGTTTTCCTGGCTGTAATCTCTATGGAAGCAGATCGCCAGACCTTTCTTCCACAGAGTCACTGGGTGGCTTCAAGCTGCCGAATTGAAAACTGCTTGCGCCTTCTGTGCCTTGGTCTCTGATGGGGACTAGTAAAACATCTCTTTTATTTTCAACTGAAGAGTTGATTTTTTTTTGTTATATCAGTCTCCGTACCCTCAAAGTCTCCATGAAAATGTTTTTGAATTTTTTGGTTTTGGATTTTCTAGGTGGTGTTAAGAAATTAAGAATATTTTGAAAAGGAAGATTATTTTGGCATTTGTCATCAATTATACGTGTGTTGAAATGGATAGTGCTACACCAGATCCTTGTAGACAATGAGTTGCCCAGCAAGCGACTTTGTCAGCCTCTTTTGTGACTGATTGCTCAGTGCAATATAAATGTAACAGTGTTTTACTTGATTTGAATATAAAAATCAATAGGGATAAAGTATCGCAATTTTATTACATCAGTAGCATAAGACACAAATAACTTTAAAATTATTAAGTTGATTGCATTGAATCGAGGATACAAGTTGTATGGCAATTACATTTGGATTTCCTGGAATAGTCTCCATTTCAAATACTCTGTTCCATTCTCCCGCAAAAGCCATAAAAACTCCATGTAGTCATTCAACAAAAATTATTTGAGTGCCTTCTGTGTACCAGGCACGGATCTGTAAGCACTGAGGATTATAGCAGTAAATGAAATGCAGTTCTTCTCCTTATTTTAATGGAAGAGAAAGACAAACCACAAAAAATAGATACCTAATAGAATATCGCGTGTGCGTGAGAGAGAACGAGCAAGAGTGAGAGCAAGTGAGTGACAGACAATGTACAGATGTGCAATGGAATAAAAATATTTTGAGGAAAAAGCAGGACAAGGAGATTTAGAGAGTGTGGACACGTAAGTATCAGACCGTATTTGTCAGACCGTGCATCCATGCATCCTAATTTTTAGTCAGGAAGATAGTTATAAGGGAATGGCCTCTGGCCATAGGGCTGGTGGAACTCTGAAGGGTGGTGTGGACTCACTCAAGCCCTGAGACCACCCCGTTTGCAAGAGTGACTCACAGCTGGGTCACGGCCTCGTTTCTAGAGCTGAAGAAGCCTAAGGTCTCAGGTGTTAGCATAGTGGCCCCAGGCCGATTTCTGTTTCTGTCTTCTCTGGCCCCATAATCTTAGGAGACTGAGAATGGGAGGACGACAGTAGCAGATCCCAAAGGGACGGAGTGGGTACAATAGTGGATTTTTTAAATTGGGCAAGATAAGGAGCCAAATTGACATAAATGTAATAGGTAGTTATCTACATGATAGAGATGGAAGAGTGCTGGGGCTATTTTGCATACTCACATATCCTCACAGTTTCTCAGGTTTCACCATTTTTATTTATTTGGGACTGGAAAGATTTTACTAATCTTCAGGAACCCTCTATTAAAAGGCTTTTCCAAAATGAGGGTTTGCTAAAAGAATTCTGGATGTGAGACATGAAGTAAGGAGGGATGAGGAGGAGCTGAGCACCGAAGAAGAGAGATAAGAAACACAGGCTAAGTTATACCGGAAGGCCATCATTTTCAATATGGCGCCCTGGATGGAACGTGAGCCTCTGCCCTCTGTTCTTGCCCTTTGCCTAGAGCAGCGGCCGGAGGCATGGCCCACCCTGGAATGCTCAGCGTAGCAGGCATTTGTGGTTTAATTGCAATAGAGGAGAAAAGATACTGCAATTCCGTTTCTTCTGTAAAATGAGAAGAGTGGAATAGATGATCTCTTAAACTGCTTCCTTTCAGATTTAATCATAGGACCATGGCCCCAAACAATTGAAAAGAAATACTTGGCATTACAGTGGAAGGATTAAGCATTACTGTACAGTGTATCAAAGAACATCCAGAGTACCGTATGCGATTGGGTTGGGCAAGATTTCAGATTTATTTTATCAGGAAATATTTATTTTACAACACCCTCTAGTCCCTAGTGCGAATGTGTGGGGAAAAAAAGAAAACCCAGCTGGCAGGTGAAACTCTTCATCAGGTCAATGCTGAGAACGCTGATAGGTGTCTAACATGACGGAGGATTTTTAAGAAGTTTTGTTTGTTAGTTTACATTACGGTTTAAGAAGTTGAAGAGTAAAAGTGTCTGAAGTGTTTAAGTTTTTCTGGGTTAGGTTTAAAAAGTTGAATAAAAGTGTCTGAAAGTGTTTGTTTCATTTACACACATATCTGATGTAAATTACTGATCTTTTTTTACGATTTCACAGTGTATATGAAGTGTTTATGCTGAATTTTATTTACATAGGTCAAAAGCTGAAGCAACTAAATCAGAGCAAAAAACCAGTGGGGGAGAAAAAAGCCCCCAAAGCCCAAATCCTAGACGGGCAGACTCCTTCTGTTTCCTCTGTGTTACTGTGCATAGGAAAGGTTCATTTCTTTTCCTGCTTTTGCTTTGAAGACCAGGGCAGATGTAGCTGGTGATGGGCAATTCACTGGAGTAGTTCACATTGCTCCACTCGTGGTGTTGTGTTAAGCTGTGGTGTTATTACAGTAAGTGGCTAATTATGTAATGTCAACAGTTCAGTGAGGAGGAGGATCAGTATTTATACAAGCGGGACTTGGAACCCGAGCCCTTAGAGCGTCCGGTCTGGGCACATTTTTTGTCATCTACAGGTTTCCAGTTTATCTCTTCTTTTTTCTCCACGCGGCTTTATTTTTCATGGTAATCTCTTCGCCAGTAGAGACACATTAAATTGGAAAGGAAAGAATCATTTAAAGCTTGGGTTGCATTTAGCTGCGTTTGCGTCTTTTGCCATTGCCTTTATGCAGATACTTGACTCTGGGTATTTGGTACTTAGGCTGCAAGTCTCTCCTTCTATTTCCTCTTGCCCCTCCGTGCAGTGGATGTGGCCAAGGCTTATGCACGTTTCCTTAGCATTAGATTTAAGGTGTTTGATGTATTCACACCTTCCTTTAAGAAGCTGATTGCAGAATGGAAATCTAAGGGATTTTCGCTCACATCATAATCTACCATAATTACCAAGCCTTCTGGGAAGACTTAGTGGGTGGAATATGTCTTAGGACAAATACATAATTCTGACAAGATGCTTTTTGAAAAGTCCAACCAGCTGTTTCAAGTAGAACGCTGTAAAATTTATTCAGAGTAAATTTTGTTTCACTTGGAAGCAAAAGTAGTTCAAAGAATGAGCTAAAGTAAACAGGGAAATGTAACTCAGAGCTTGTGCCGTGCTGTCTTTGTGTAGGTGCTTCCAGCAGCCTTCTTTTCTGTAGTCAAGCTGTGTACCGTGTGACTCACGTTACCTTGTGTAACCTGGGGAGTGTGGCAAGTTCCTCCAAGAGAGGCGTGACGTAAGGCTAGGTCTGTTCCATGTGGACTTGGATCTCTGACTGGCCAAGGGGTGAGAGTGTTGGTATTGGTTCACAGGGTGTGCTAGTTTTCTCTTGCCGCTATAACAAATTACCGCAAACTCAGTGCTTAAAGCCAATAAAATATATTATCATATAATGCTGTAGATCAGAAGTCTGACACCGGTACTCACTGGGCTAAAGGCTGTGTTCCTTTCTGGAGGCTCTTGGGGAGAGTCCGTTTCCTTGCCTTTTCCACTGGTGGCGCAGTGGTTAAGAGCTCAGCTGCTAACCAACGTGTCAGCAGTTCAAATCCACCAGCTGCTCCTTGGAAACCCAGTGGGGCAGTTCTGCTCTGTCCTGTAGGGTCACTATGAGTCGGAATCGACTTGATGGCAACGGATTAGGTTAGGGTTAGAGGCTTCCCATATTCCTCAGCTCACGGTCCCCTTTCTCTGTCTTCAAAGCCAGCCACGTAGCATCTCTGACCCTCTTCCCTAGTCACATCTCCCTCTGACTCAGCTGAGAAAGGTTCTCTGATTTTAAGTACCTTGTGATTATGTTGGGCCTACCTGGGTAATCCAGGATCATCTCTGCATCTCAAGGTGTTTAACTTAATCACATCTGCCGAGTAACATAGTCACAGCTTCTGGGGATTGGGCTGTGGACATCTTTGGGGGCCATTATTCTGCCTACCACACATGGGCAGGGACTATTAGACATTTTTCCTGGAACTTTCAGTGTTTACCAAGAAGTTTTACACTTGTATTAAGATGCTTATGGAGTAATAATTAACTTGGTTACTTAGAATTCTTGCATCCTACAAAATAATTTTCAAGGGACAACCCATTATTTTTGTGTATCTGATGGAAAGGCGAAGAGGATGGGGGAAAATCTGAGATATTAAAAAACCCTGTTGCCATCAAGTCGATTCCGACTCATAGCAACCCTACAGGACAGAGTGGAATGGCCCCATAGGGTTTCCAAGGATGTAATCTTTATGGAAGCAGACTGCTACATCTTTCCTCCATGGAACAGCTTCAAACTGGTGGGTTTGAAGCGCCGACCTTTCAGTTAACATCCAAGTGCTTTAACCACTGCACCACCAGGGCTCCATATCTGAGATGTTAGACAATATTAAAGAAACACAAGTTTATTTTATATATATATACACACACACACACACGTGTATATGAATACACATTTTCTTTCCCTCACTATCTACTTGTCTATCTGTCTAGGTCTCATTGGACTGATTTCCCTAGACATTTAGGAGAGAAAGACAGTGTACTTAAACTGTATACATGTTGGTGTCAAGGACCCCGGTTTACACCCATCCAGACCGCTTTGGGACAGCACATTTGTGTTCTCATAGCCTTGACACTCCTTTTGCCCACGATTGGTCAGAACTCAAGTACCTGTGTTCTAGAGCACTTTCACACAGGCCTGGTCTGGTCCTGAGTCCCGGCTTAGCTGCTGACCAGCTGTGTGACTTCGGGTTTTCATTGTCCCTGCCTGTCTATTTCCCCAGCCCTGAGGTAAGGGTATAAGGCTGAATAATTCTGAAGGTCCCTTTTAACCTTACCATCCCGTGATTCTGTACCTTAAAACCGGAAGGAGTCTGATCCATAGTTTGTATTTTTTTTTTTTAAACTATCAAGGATCTTAGTACTTTTATTTATCAGCTTTGTAGGTGTCTGTCTATATATATTTTCACATTATTCACACACAGGGGCGGATTAACTGGTAAGCAAGGTATGCCTGGGCTTACTTGTGTTTACTTTCTAATCTGTAGTGAACCAGTCACATGGATTTCACCACATATGTGATGTTTTTCGTTCAACCATACAGGGAACTGTACTTATTTAACTACATGTAAGATAGTTCCTCTGTCTTTTAGACCCTTATTTCCATGGAAAATCTGTTTGCGTATATGGAAGCAATATGGAAATATAGAAATATTTGAAAACATTTGAATAAATACACATTCATTTTATTTAAAAAAAGTAGATTACACAGTTAAAATGAACCTCATTGTGAAATTGTAACCTACACACGGGTAACATTGATTGTGAATGTTCTGGTTTATTTAATAAACTTCCATTGCATTTGCAGATTTATTGTGTGTTCGTTAAAATCAGTGTGAGAGTTTTTCAGTGCTTCCTTTTTTAACTTCTCTTTATTTCTTACAAGTATTGTTCTTTGCTTAGGTTACCTCTTCTTATTTACTTAGAGGGTAGAAAATGTCTCTTTTGATACAAGTTGGTGTTTATGAAGTTAAGATCCCTTAGGGTACAAGCTGAGGAAATCTTTAGGAAGAGATCTGTGTTTTCTGAAAGAATTTAAAATTGGAGAACAGAGAGATAAGCAAAACCCTAATTACAAGAGCATTTATGTCTGCCAGGCAGCTGTGTGCTGTGTTGACATAGGATAGAATAACATCCCCTATTTGTTTTATAATAATCGAATTACATACAAGCGTTGTACTTAAAGCTGACTTATCATCCTTTCAACCGTTACTGCCCAGCACTGCTTCAAAGAGTTGTAAAAATTACCATTCGGTGTTCTTTGCTGTGAGTTTAAAGCAGGCGTTCAGATGGTGGAGGAAGCATGTATTGTTGAGGCATAATGCTGAGTGGAGGAAGGGACGGACCTCCGAGACCCGCCCAAACTGCCATTTTCTGAGCAGCATACTGACAGATGGTGAGCTAGCTTCCACTTGAATACTTGCCGTTGACTGGGGGCTCATTGTTAGAAACATTCTTCCTTACGTTGAAAGTGAGCTTGGCCCATCGTAACTTCCCGCTGTTGCTCTAATATTAGGCCCTGGAGCTATAAAGAATGAGTCTAATATCACTCCCATAGGGTTGACATAAGTCAACCCTTCACATTTATAAAGACTGTCTCCTGGTTGTGAGCCTGAACTCTGGAATCTGACTGCACCACTTACCAGCTGTGTGACTTTGAGTAGATCACATAACCTCTCTGGGCGTTATTATCTGTAACTCTTAAGTCGGAAAAATACCTCATAGATATATTGTATGTATGAAGGCGTGTATGACACATGAAAAATACTCAACAAATGCTGACTAATATTATCATCACTTCCTAGATTTTTTTCTTTCAAGAATAAACTCTTTTAAGTCCTTCAGACAGATGTTCTCTGACGTGGTTTCTGGACTGTTCGCCAGAACCGTCACGCTTCTGTATTTAGAGGTCATTTTACCAGTAGTCCTCTTAAATTGGGACACATTGCTGAACAAGATACTCCAGATGTCACTGGTCATCAGTACACGGAAGGACTGTCCCTCTCCCTGATGGGCACCAGTGTTTCATTTAGGCCGCCTAATGTCCTCATTAGCAAACCCTCGTGGCACAGTGGTTAAGCGCTACGGCTGCTAACCAAAAGGTTGGCAGTTCGAATCCACCAGGCGCTCCTGGAAACCCCATGGGGGCAGTTCTACTCTGTCCTGTAGGGTCGCTGTGAGTTGGAATTGACTTAATGGCAACAAGTTTGGTTTGGTGTGTTTTTAACGTCCTCGTTAATTTTCATGGCAGCTGTGTTACCGGAGATTCATATTGAACTTGCAGACAGCCAAAGCCCTGGAGTCTTTTTCATTCAATCTGCTATTGGTCAGGTCTTCAGTAGTTACTGGTACCTGTGCAAAAAAATATACAAATTTATGCACATCCTATTATATGTTTGCTTTGTTTGGTCCTTATGTTAAAATCTTTCAGAAACATCTTTCTGTCATCCATATTCGCTAGCTGGCTCTCCCTCCCAGGTGTGCGTCACCGCAAATTAAACATGCTCTAAATGGCTTCATTAAATGATTGATAACAGGGCTGAACAGGACAGACAGTTATGGGGTTTTGGGCACATCAGCAGAGCTCTCCATCCAAGTTACTCTCTGTTGATTCATTTATTCATTTTACCAATATTCATTGAGTGCCTACAACTTGTCAGGCGTGGATATAGCCCTGTGATCCTATCCTGAATGAGATGAACTCGTTATCTTCTTGGAGCTTACAGCTTCATGTGTGGGGGTGGGTGAATGACTGATATAGTTTCAGGGAGCAGTAGATGCTGTGAAGACAAATGAGGAAGGTAGAAAGGGCGGGGTGAGGAGGTGATGGTGGGTGCTGGGTTATGGTGGGATTATTCTGGGACAGTCAGAGAAGGCTTCTCTGAGTTGACATTTGACCAGGCACCTGAATGATGTGTACAAACACGCCCATAAAGAAAATATGAGATGGAAGGAAAAACAAGAGCAAAGTCTGAGGCAGGAGAGAGCCTGGAGTGGTTGAGGGGCAGCAGCAAGGCCATTGTGGCAGGAATTGGAGGTTGAGGGGTGGAGGGATAGGTTAGAGGTGGGGCCAGAATGATGGAAAGCCTTGGGGGTCATGGGAAGGAGGGTTTATTTGTAAGGAGGGAAAGTCATCGGGGGCGTAACGAGGCGAGGCAGTGTGGAGGATAGACTTTAGGGGTTCAAGAGTGGCAATATGGAGACAGTGTTCACTTGGCCTAGACTGATGGCACTGGAAGCGGTGAGAAATGGATTGATTTGGGATACGTTTTGAAGTTAGAGCCAGCGAGCAGTCTTGCTGGTGAATTGGATGTGGGATTTGGGATGTGAAAGAATGGGACAGAGGTGAGCCTAATCTTTTGGCCGAAACAACTAGGTAAATGGTGGTGGTGGTGGTGGGGTAACTGGGAGAGGATCAGGTTTTGGTGGGGGCAGGTGGAAATCAAGAGACCTGTCCTCAACATGCCAACTTGGAGACATCTGTTAGATGTTCAAGAAGAGATGTGGAGTAGTCGGTTGGAGCTCAGGGGAGAGGTCGAGACTGAGATCAGGTCTGGGAGACATCAGTGTGTAGATCAACAGGTTTTAGCCCCTTATCTGAGAATCATGGAGGACCTTTCAAAAGTGTGTATGACCCTGGCCCAATCCTGGAGATTTTTATTTAGTTGTTCTGAAGTGGAGTCTCAGAATACATTAAAAGAAGAAGCAGGAAAAAAAAAAAACCTTTCCTGGTTGATTCTAATATGCAGCCAGGGTTAGTAACCGCTGCTAGAAATGGTTTTAAAAGGAAGGACTAGATGAGATCACCTTGGGAGTTGAACAGAGAGAAGAGAGAAAGCGTCAGAAGACTGAGCCCTGAGGCTGCTGAGAAAGAGGAACCAGCAGAGGAGATTGGGAAGGAGTCCAGTCCTTTATTCCGTAGCTCCTCCAAATGGGGTTCCTAGACTCAGCACCAGCGTCTCTCGGGAGCTGTTTAGACCTGCTGAGTCAGAATACGCACTTAGCAGGAACTCCAAGTGATTTGCCCGTGTGGTTTTTGCTGTGTTACTAGAATAGGGCTCCTCTAGCTATGAATCGGGGCCCTGGTGGCGCAGTGGTTAAACATTTGGCTGCGAACCAAAAGGTCAGCAGTTGGAATCCACCAGCCGCCCCTTGGAAGCTCTATGGGACAGTTCTCTTCTGTCCTATAGGGTTGCTAGGAGTCAAAATCGACTGAACAGCAACGGGTTTGGGTTTGGTTTTTAAGTATGAATCCAATTATATATATATATATGTATATATGGAGCCCTGGTGGCACAATGATTAAGTGCTCGGCTGCTAACTGGAAGGTTGGCTGCTAACCCACCCAGCGGCTCTGTGGGAGAAGGACCAGGCGATCTGCTCCTGTAAATATTAAAACCCAAACCAAACCCATTGCCATCAAGTCGATTCTGACCCCTAGTGACTCTATAGGACAGAGTAGAACTGTCCAGTATGGTTTCGAGGGAGTGGCTGGTGGATTTGAACTGCCAACGTTTTGGTTAGCAGCCAAGCTCTTAACCACTGCCCACCAGGGCCCCCCTGTAAAGATTACAGCCTAGGAAACTCTATGTGGCAGTTCTACTCTACTCTGTCACATTGGGTCGTAAATGATTTGGAATCGACTCCATGGCACCTAACAACAACTATATATATATATAAAACCAAATGCGTTCATGTCGAGCCAATTCCAACTCATAGCCATCCTATAGGACAGAGTAGAACTGCCCCATAGGGTTTCCAAGGAGCTCCTGGTGGATTTGAACTGCTGACCTTTTGGTTAGCACCCATAGCTCTATGCCACCCGGGTTTCCCCATGTGCATATATACGTATATATAAATGGTGATTGCTTTCCTACCTAGAGCAGCCCTGTTAACGATAACACAGCAAAAACCGCACGGGCAAATCACTTAGAGTTCCTGCTAAGTGCGTATTCTGACTCAGCAGGTCTAAACAGCTCCCGAGCGATGCTGGTGTTGAGTCTAGGAACCCCATTTGGAGGAGCTACGGAATAAAGGACTGGACTCCTTCCCAATCTCCTCCGCTGGTTCTTCCTTCTCAGTTGAGTTCCGTAATTACTCAAGGGGGAATTAAACGGAGGTGTAGTGCTGAATCCTTAAGTCAGCTCTTTGGTGGTGGTGGTGGGGGGGTGCTGCTCTTACATTTCTGAAAGACTTTGTGAAAAAGAGGGAAATGACTTCATTTTCTTTTAAACATTTTAAAATCTGGTCTATGGTTAACCAAGTTTTTATGACTTAAGTTCCAAGAATTCATACTACTGTCAGTTTGCTTCCTCCCCTCTTTAAAAATACTTGTAAATGATTAGAGAGCTGGTCGTTAGCACTTTGATTTCTTAAGTTTGCGTAAGAAGTAGGTGTTTTTGAAGGTGACATGTTAAGTGACTTCCATGGATTTCACAAGTTCCATCAACTGACCCTTCATAAATTGAAGGAAGGTCCTCAGGCTTTTATTGTTTTCTCCAGAGCTAACACATTCACCCATCCGGGTCCTGTGATCTGCAGTGCCTCAGGATCACCAGCTCCTAGACAGGAACTCTGGAGGTGAAACTCATTAATGGAATGACAAGGCCTTGTGGAAGCTGGGAGTGTGACTGCGGAGACAGTTTGTGCCTTGGTTTCCTCTTCGTAACAATTGGGTTTATTGTGTACATTTGCTACTTTTTTGTATTCATGAAGGAATTCAGCACAGCAAACTAAAGTCTGTATTTATTAGAAGAGATGGCATCTGAATAACGGGGATTTTACTGATGTTCTATTGATATTGCATTAACGTGCAGGAGCCAGTTGTTAGTGCCGCTGAATATCCTAATCAAGAATAATTAGTGGAGTAGAGTGGGAGTAGGGGTGAGTATTTAACGACAATAGTCTACCTAGCTGTTTTTCTTTTGTAAGTGCTAATCTATTATGTGGTTACCAAAAAACCAAACTCTTTGCCATCGAGTCGATTCCAACTCATAGCGACTCTATAGGACAGAGTAGAAGTGCTCCGTAGGGTTTCCAAGGAGTGCCTGGTGGATTTGAACTGCTGACCTTTTGGTTAGCAGTGCAGCGCTGGTGAGTAAAAATACAAGACCTTCAATTCTATTTAAAATGCTTTGTTTCTCAAGTTGGGGTGTAGGTACAGGGTTATCTTTTATTTTATTGTTCATCTTCTTTGTGTATCTGAATGATTTAATAATAAGACAGTCTATTAAAATTTATAAGGAGCCCTGGTGGTGCAGTGGGCAAAGTGATCAACTGCTAACTGAAAGGTCCGAGGTTCGAAACCAACAGGGGCTCTGTGGAAGAAAGATGTGGTGGTCTGCTTCTGTAGAAACTTACAGCCTTGGAAACCCTATGTGGTCGCTATGAGTTGGAATCGACTTGATGGCAGTGGGTTATTAAAATTTATAGCAAGTGTGTTAGAATTTTACCCAGTGTAGTATATTCCCTTTTATTCGTTTTATTATTAAAGTAATATGTGCTTATGATAGGAAATCTCTAACCACAAAGAAGATTCTAAAATAAAGTGAAGGTGTCCCTTCTGTCTCACGTCCTGGTCCTACTTTCCAGAGGTAGGTGCTTGGACTGTTTTCTGTTCTTCAGCTCTTCTACGAGGAGCCCTGGTGGCACAATGGTTAAGTGCTTGGCTGCTAACTGAAGGTCGGCAGTTCAACCCCCAAGCCTCTCTGTGGGAGAAAGGACCTGGTGATCTGCTCCCGTAAAGATGACAGCCTAGGAAACCCTATGGGGCATTTCTGCTCTGTCTTAGAGGGTCGCTGTGAGTCAGAATTTACTTGATGGCACACAGCAACAGCTCTTCCGCTGAGGGCAGCAGTGGTTCAATGGTAGAATTCTCTCCTTCCATGCAAGAGACCTGAGTTCACTTCCCCGCCATTGTTCCTCAAGTAGAGCAACCACTTGTCTGTCCGTGGAGGCTTGCATGTTGCTGTGATACTGAGCTGGTTTCAGCAGAGCTTGTGGACTAGGAAGGGCCTGGTGGTCTACTTCTGAAAAATCAGCCAGTGAAAACCGTGTAGATCACAACAGTCAACCCTGTTGAGCCTAGGGTGGCCGTGAGTTGGGGGCCAACTCTGTGGCAGCTAACAACGGTTCTTCTGCTGGTTTTTGTTATAACCTCCAATACTGTGTTTTTGTTTCTTGATTTCTTAGCCTAGATAGTATCAGTTTTGGATACCCGATGATGAAATTTAGGTTACTTCTTCTACCTCCCACCTTCCTTTCCCTAACTCCTGAATTTTGTTCAGTGTATTATTAGTTTTATATTGTCAGCATTTATGACATTCCGTTCTGTCACTATAATGAGCTCTGCTTTACTATGGGTAAAAAGAGGTTGATTCTAAGTATTTAATCCTCACCCCCAAAAAAGCATCTGCAGCATTGTGATTCCATAAACATTATTTTCACTGCAGTATAGTCGGACCCGTAATGAGGGAATTCGAAAAGGATTGATCAGACAGATGATCTGTTAAAAGCTACGTTTTAAGCAGGTCAATCTGGCAGACGTCTATCAGATGGAGTGAAGGAAGAGGCAGCAGAAGGGCCGTCATCTAACGACTGTGAGCTGATTCTGTGCCAGGTGTGTGATGGGCTCTGTGGGTACAGGGATGATTGGGACCTAGTCACCACCCGCAAGGAGCTCACAGTGTGAACATGGAAAACTAGTTGCTTTGCCAAATGAACCACTCAGTTAAAACAGTTTTTAAAAATATATAGAAGTAGTCTATCATATGGGTAAGATGTTTAAAAACTGTAATCAGTTGCCATGGCTAAAGATATTTAGATGATCAATTTTCTAATCATCTCAAATTTTCTGTTATCATGAATACAGCCAGAATGTTCTGTCATCTTCTTATGCAGCAGATATTAAATGCTTAATAAAAGTAGTCTTACATGAACTATATTGTATGTAAATTATATTTTGATAAAGATATTTTTAAAAACCAGAAAATAGTCTCAGGTGTATCTATGGACTCTCCTTTGATTGTCTATCTTTTGCTATGTATTTATTACCTAGAAATGTGAGGGAAAAAAGATACGTCAGTTTTATGTAAATGATTTATTTTGGTAGAAAACACCTGTAATTTATATCCTACTGTTTAGTTATTTTGGGGAAAATAAGAGTTGGATGTGGGCTTGTCTGATCTGACTTCGTAAACCTGGTCCCCTTCAGTTGCTCTGTTTCTTATTTTTGGTGATGAAGGCTTTCACACTGTGAGCTCCTTGAGGGTGGTGACTGGGTCTCAATCATCTTTGTATCCTGACACTTGTATGAGAATATTTTGGAGGGAGCTTCATTCACTAAAACGACTTGTTTTAGAATAACAATCTATTGGTAAAATTATTAATCGTGAATAGACATTTATTTTTCTTTCCAGAAGCATTTCTTGTCTAGTCATATAATGGAGAAATTGGGGAGTGGAGGCAATTAGGATCTGCTAGTAATACTCATTTTAGTACCATAGAATATTTATAAACCATTTTTAAAGCATCATTTTCCAACAGACTTAACCAAGGGAAGATCTTAGTTGGAAAATCTTTAAGCTTGCCTTTGCTCTCAGCTTTCTATTAATACTTGCGTTTTGCATTAAAAATTCTTTATTTAGTATATTTTCTCATTCAGAGGATAAACTTGATAAGTATAGGTTGTTGTAAAATATTGTAGCAATGATTTCTTGATAGGTAATTTGATTAGTAAAGTAAAAACACGAAAAGGGAAAAGTGTTACGAGAAATAAGACATTATTTCTAACGAGTTCAGGAAGATCCTGATGATTAAAATTCTGTTTATCTTGCAAGTTTTGCACATATGGTTTTATCTCTTCGGAGACCTCTAGCAATAAGGCACCTGCAATAGGAAAGAATTTGCTCCTGCAGCCCTGGAGGAACATACCTTCGTGTCATTTTGATGCTTCTCTGACGAAGCACACATTTAATCAAGACAGGCAGTCACAGATTATTTAGATATATTCTCAGTTCCAAAGATAAACACTGCAGTACACTGCAGTTGAACTGATGGACAGGAATAAAATCATAAATCCTTAGACTAACCATAGAAGCCCCTCACGAACTATTTGAATTTCATAAAAATATGAAGTGTTAACATAGAGGTGGAATGGCAATTGACTTTATTCACGCTTTGAAACGAAACGTGAAATTTGGAGCTGTGGTGTGGTGCTATTTTGTTTCTTGGCAGCACCCCTCCCTGTATAAATAGCAGCTAGCTCCCGATTTCTTAAAGCCAAAGTAATGATGGTTTTAAAGATCAGCATTGCCTGTTGTGCTATCCATGGTTCAGAATGGAGGCCTCTTCCTATGTCTCGATCGTTTTTCTTTTAGCTTATCTTAGGTGAGCCCCTGAAAAGGACATGACATTATCTGCTGCAGTGTCATCTCCTTACTGCAGATACCGCTGACAATGACGGCAACCTTTGATTCAGCCAGGTTCCAATATAGGTTCCAAGTCAGTGTCCTATAAGGTTCCCATGCTCCTGGAGAATATCATCATCCTTCTTCTTGGTGGCCATGAACCTCTCCATGTACTTACCATAGCCTTCCAGTTCTCAAAGTTTCTTTATCTCAAAAAGATTGCCTTCCACAGCGAGCAGACAGATCTGGGCATCACTAAGGACTGTCTATGGAAGCATACTGAACTCAAGGCAGTTCTCTTCCAGACAAAGAACTTTGAGATGGGAACAGCAAGATCTCTTCACTGAGATCAGAGATAACTGGGTCTGGTTGAAGTTGAGTTCGATGACCTGCAGCTCCCCTTTTATGTCAGATATACTCCGAATCTGCTTCTTAGAGAGATCCATCACATCCAGGTGTTGTAGGCGCTCCATCATATCCAGGTTGGTTCCCAGAGAAGCTCAGTGTCTTGAGAACAGAGAGTTGCCCAAAGGTAGACGGTAGCTCTGTCAGGTGATCGTTGTTTAGGCCTAGAGTGTCTAGTTTTTTCAGATTGCACAACTCATCAGACAGAACAGTCAGTTCATTGTTGTTCCGGGAGAGATTATTCAGCAGAGGGAACTTCCCTATCAGCATTGGGCGCAGGCCCTCGATCTTCTTGTTGGGCAGGTCGATGGTCCTGAGATTGCTCATCAGCGTCTGCAGCTCTGAGGGAAATTCGGTTAGCCCACGGTCCTTGAGCTGAAACACTCCCATTTTCTGTGCGGTTCCCACATGAGCGCGGAGGCCACTGTTCCTCATCCTACCCCTCACCTCACGGACTGCTTGGCAAAGAAAGGCCCGGAACCCCTCTGTGAATACTTTTTGATAAACGGAATTCCAGAGCATATGCATATATGTAATTTGTGTATGTATGTGTGTGCTTGTGAAAGGAGTCAGTTAATTTTTAAGTCTTTGGTTCTACCCTATTTATTTCACAGGGTTAGTTTATATCCTTGTAATAGATTGTATTTCAAAGTAAAAGGATGTTACCCTGAAGTAATAACTCAGTCTTCACTATGTAAACTTCACATTTAATTGACTAACAAAATCCTCTTTTGTACAGTAGTAATGGTAATACCCACATATTTTGTATTACTTCTTTTGACATAAGCCAAAATAATGGATGAAAGGCAGCTTGGTGAGCCTGACCACAGCTGCAGTTGCTTCTGCTTTTCCTGATGACTTTGTAATAGGTTGTGATAGACCAAGGAGCCCTGGTGGCACAGTAGTTAAGTGCTCGGCTGCTAACCGAAAGGTCGGTGGTTTGAACCCACCAGCCGCTCATCGGGAGAAGGATATGGCAGTCTGCTTCCATAAGGGTTTACAGCCTTGGAAACCCTATGGGGGCAGTTCTACTCTGTTCTACAGGGTCACTATGAGTTGGAATCGACAGCAATGGGTTTTTTTTTTTCTTTTCTTTTCTTTTTTTTTTTTTTGATAGACTTCTGAATATGGAGGCTGGCTTGATTTGGTTTCAGTAGGCTAATTCATATTCTCATTTTGTTGTCTTTCCAGATGTCCCCTCCCTTCTCACTCTACCATACCTCACTGCTACCTTCTTCTTGAGATTCCACCCCTAAAAAAGAAACACTAACAACAAAAAACAAAGAATAAAATCTTCAAGAATAAAATTACTCTTTTAAGTGGCCTGATTTCCCAAGAAATCAGAGTTATTACTAGAGATCATAAGTCATAATCTGTTCCTCTGCCTTTGGGCAGAACCAAACTCTATGAGACTGCCCTATTTTTAAACGTCTCCAGTGAAAGAGAGATCATAATCCATTGCAATATTTAACAACCCTCTCTTCAGGAAATTCTTTTATTCAACTGAAATAATGCACACATCAGTTTAAGCCTGTATTTTTTTGTCAGTGAATATGAAGCAGTCCTGCTTTCCCTTGTGTAAAACATTTACGTTGTATTTGAAGACTTACTCTAACAGTGGCCCACTAATAACATCTCAGTTTTTACGGCAATATTTTGTTAACGCTTTTAATCATCTTTATCTTTCCCCGTTAAATATGCTGTCGTTTTCTGTTCCTTTTGTTTCTGGGATTCAGAATGTATCCTGGACATCTAGCGAGAGGCTGACTAGTGGTAAGTGTAGGGCCATATTATAACACAGGCCCTTGTGAAGTGTGATACTCCCTTGCAGTAAACAATTTAGCCTTTGTTCCTGGTTCCTGAGAGCCGGACCAATATCCAGGCCAATGAGTGTGGGTTCACTAGACAAAGAGGGACCACCTGGGGGCCCGATGTAATCTATCATGGCCATGTGGTAAAGCCAATAAAAGCCTTGGAGGACAGGCTCAGCGGAGCTTACTGGTTGGTGAGAGTGAACATCTGCTTTTAGGAGGGTAAACCCATCCCCTGGGGACGTAGAAGCTCTGCACGGAGACCCTTTCCCAACGTCGCCCTGTGTGTTTGTATCCTTTTTTCTGCTAAAGATAGCCATTTGCCTGGAGTTTGCAAGTCATTCCAGTGGATTATTGGACCTGAGAAACAGAGAAAGGGTTGGTACCAGCTGACATAGCCCTGGGTAAATGGGAATGAGAGAGAAAGGGCTGTGCTGCCATCTGGGGTCTGGACTAACCAGGGAAGGGAAGCTGAGATTTCTAAGAGGTGCAGTTTTCATGTGGAGTGGGATTTAGTATCCACCATACATTTGGTATCAGATCAAATCCTGTTGCAATTCCAACTCATTGTGGCCTGATAGGACAGCGTAGACCTGCCCTATAGGGTTTTCAAAGTTCCAGTCTTTACGGAAGCAGATTGCCACATCTTTGTCCTGCGGAGTGGCTGGTGGGTTCAAACTGCTGACCTTTCGGTTAGCAGTCAAGCACTTAATCACTGCGCCACCAGGGCTCCTCTTTGGCATCAGAGGTGATGTTTTTAGTCCCCCTGAACTGGTTGGATATAATCGGTGATGAGAATGGGACTTGCTTAAGTGTTCTTCGCTTTGCAAAGCTCTACGCTGCGTATACCCATTTCTGTACATCAGTGATGATTTCCTTTTAGAAAGTAACCATCTTGCTAGGCATTCTTTTCCATATCTCTGGACTTCAAATTTATTTTTCCAGTTTTACCATTCTAAAGTTCTCTTGATGATTGACAGTGTAACTTGTTTTCCACTGTGATGTTTTTGTATCTTTTCCTCCATATGTTGTCACATATCTGGTATATATGGTCATTTCTAAATTCTTTTTTCCTAAGTGCCACTATTGGTTTATTCTTTTAAACATTTTTTTGTTGAAGTAAAATTTATGTCTGTGACTTGCACACAGATATAAATTTATATCTGTGAAATCGTAAGTTTCTTTGCTAGGAATCAAACTTTTCCAAACACAGGTACAAACTCGACTTTTTACCGGGAAGTATCCCCCTTGTGATATGAGCCCTCCTAGTGGTAGCTTAAGTTGCTGCAGGGAATTTTGCCAGTAGATTTTCCTACTCTTTGCAAAATACTGTCTTCAATTTTGTGATTCCTGGCCATGGCACCTCGCTTCATGCATAGCCACCCCGTCTGTCACTGGTAACTTGCCTGCTGCTATGAGGCTGAACAGGTTTTCCTGGAGCTTCCAGATTGAGAAGGGCTAGGAAGAAAGACATGGCAGTCTGCTTGTGAAAATCAGCTAGTGAAACCCTGTGGATCACAACAGCCTGATCTGCAGCTGATCCTGGTGATGGTGCAGGACCAGGCAGTATTTGGTTCTGTTGTGCACGGGTCGCTGTGAGCTGGTGGCCGACTCCACCGCAGCTACCAAGAACAAGAACAGCAAAGCTCATTATTAAACGTGGTGAAATAGGACGCTAATATTCAGTGCAGTGAGTGATGTGAATTTCTTGCATTTTCTTTCAGTGGCTGCATCCTCCTAGCTGTCTCCCTTACGGAAATTCATAAGGTTTGTTTTCTTTAATGATTTGTCTGTTGGGTACTCCCTTTTTAAGGCCATTCAACTGAAAAGCTATGGATCAGCTACGTGAGTCTTTCCTCATAGCCACTAAATGAGTTCGTAAGAAAAACATTTGTTTGCTGCGGTTTGCTCCGTCATTTGTGTGACGTTTTTCAGATGCCAGCGATGGGCTAAATACGAAACCCGCAACTGCCCCTTTCTCAGATGTGTTGTGTTTTTAGTTACGTTTCTGGGCTCCTTTGAGGTGCACACCAGAGAGCAGTACTGACCAGCTCAGATTTTCCCAGGTTTTTCTGTAGCCACTTCCGTGTCCCAGGCTTCCCAGCAACCTTAGCGAATGGGGAATGCAGTTCTTCCTTCAGGATTCCTACTCCTCGCATGTCTTAGTATCAAGTACCCGCCGTATGCTGTGTGCTGTAGTAGGCTCTGGTGGCACAGTGGTTAAGAGTTTGGCTGCTAACCCAAAGGTCAGCAGTTCAAATCCACCAGCTGCTCTTTGGAAACCCTATGGGGCAGTTCTGTGCTGTCCTGTAGGGTCGCTGTAAGTCAGAATCGACTCAATGGCGATGGGTTTGGTTGGTTTTCGTAGTAGGCACTAAGGACAATTTCAAAAAGATAGAGTAACAGCATTTGAGGAGTTACTTATTCATGAGGGGTACCTTCAAAGATGGTGATCCTGACTATCCACAGAATTGTCTCTTTGCTTTGGATATGGTATTTTCCCACTTAGCCATCCACACCTTAGCCCTCAGCCCACCAGAGATAGCATTTACTTTTTTCTTTATTCATCTAGCGAGAATGTGTTCACAGACACTGAGGTAGGTGCTTATAATGTAAAGATGGATAACACATCGTCTGGGACCTCTAGGAAGTGAAGGTCTAGGAGGACAAGACAGTTTTGTAAACTGAGAGTTGTAAGTCCGTGAGAGAAATCCCATGAGAAAAGTATGCATAGGACACTCTGGGTGTGCATAAGAGCAACACTGTCTCCTGGCCTGTGTGGGGGAAGGCTGGGAAAAGCTTCCCCCAGGGGGCAGTGCCAGATCTGAAGGACATGTGCCGGTTCTACCTGGGAAAAAGTCCGTCCTGTGGAACTACACAAGAATCAAATCTCTGATCTCGGCCTTATTTACACCTGATTCCAAACATCGGAAGCAGCCCTAGAGAGGTATAAAAATGTAAATGAAAGAAAGACAACATGATTATCAACTGCAGATGTCTAACGGAACACATACAAGTGCTGAGGACTTTGGGAGGTGGGGAGGTGGAGAGAGGGAGGATGTTCTGGACGAACATTGGTGGGGAAGGCATGGCATGTTTGAGGTTGGAGGTGATGACAGCAGGCGGGTCTGCTTGCTGGGAGTGGAAAATATGAGGTGGAACGGTCAGTCCAAATGGAGGGCCATAAAACTCATGATTTAGAACATTAGTTTGATTTAAGAGGTAATTGGGAACTGTCTCCAGATTGTAAAGACATAGGTGATGGGGCCAAGACCGCGCTTCAGGAATTGTTCTTGCTACTATGGTTATAGCCTCCTGGCTCTCTTCCTACCTCTGTAGTTCCTGGTTTTCTCTGTCCCCTAAATATAGGTAGTTTCTAAATAATGCCACTGAGTCCTCTTCTCTGCCTACAACGTTGTCTTTCAATCTGTGCCCCTTAGGCTTTCCTGGAAAGTAGGAGAGGGAAACCGAGGAGGTCGGGCCTCGATCCCCACACGTGGGCTTTGATCTTTGCTCTGTATTGTAGTTTGGGGGGGGGGGATTAACAAAGGGTCTCCTGTATCGTTTTTTTTTTTTTTTTTTTTTTTTGAAAGTTCAGCCCTGGGACATTGGTGAGAAAGCTCCAGCCTGGTCTCCTCTCCTTTACCCCTAGGGTTCTGTTACTGTTGTTTTTTCTTTTTCTCAAAT
This sequence comes from Trichechus manatus latirostris, assembly GCF_000243295.1. Taxonomy (NCBI): domain Eukaryota; kingdom Metazoa; phylum Chordata; class Mammalia; order Sirenia; family Trichechidae; genus Trichechus; species Trichechus manatus. Next base: position 2,141,050 of record NW_004444156.1, read on the forward strand.
CATTACCACACCAAAACAACAAAGCTGAAAACTATAACTGCCTGATGGCTGTTTGGTCAAGAGTTGGGACAGAAACTGTGAGAATTAGTAGATTGGACGGCAGGAGCTGAGTGTGTGGAGGGGGGTGGGTAGAGAGTGTGTGGAGTGTATACAGGAGCTGAGTGTGCAGAGGGAGGTGGATAGAACGTGTGGAGTGTGTGCAGGAGCTGAGTGTGCACAGGGGGAGTGGATAGAGTGTGTGTGGAGTGTGTACAGGAGCTGAGTGTGCACAGAGGGTTGCTAGAGCAAGCGTGCAGGAGTTAAGTATGCACAGGCGGTGGATAGAGCGTGTATATGGGAATTGAGTGTGCACAGGGAGTGGATAGAGCATGATGGAGGCTGTGCAGGGGCTGAGTGTGCACAGGGAGTGTGCACACGGAGAGGCTGTGCAGGAGCTGAGTGTGCTTAGGGAGAGGCTGTGCAGGAGCTGAGTGTGCACAGGGAGTGTGCTCAGGGAGAGGCTGTGCAGGAGCTGAGTGTGCACAGGGAGTGTGCTCAGGGAGAGGCTGTGCAGGAGCTGAGTGTGTGCAGAAGTTGCCAGGACACCAGAGAAGCATGAAGGCTGGCCTTGTTTAGCCCGTTTTCTGAAGCCAGCAGGGAATTGGAAGCAGGTCTGGAGTAAGGAGGAAGGCTGGCTGGCAAGAGTCTCCTTGAGAAAGCTGAAGGAAATGAGTGTGGAATTAAAGAGAACACTGTGATAGAAGAATAAGGGCAACAGCAACTAACATGTTTTTTCTCAATTTCTGTTTCTTTGCAGTTGCTATCCTTCAAGTGGCAGTAGATTTGATTACAGTTGGTCTGACTTAAAAAATGTTATGTAGCAAATTTGAGGCCAGGGTGGTGGAAGCTAAAGAAAATGATCATCAGGTATAAGTGGCCCAGCACTCTGCTCTCCACAGATAAATGTTAAAGGAAAGTAACAAGTAAAAGAGGGACCGTCTGGGATTATGGGATTCTCAGTGCCTTCTGGTATCGCTTTGGAAAGCTAGCTCGGAATACTCATCTTTGAAGTTATATTGCAGTTGAAGCATTTTAAGTGATCGTCAGATCATATGTGAGTGATAATCCCACGAAGGTGTTTTAAGACAATACTTGAGACTAATTAACTGTTAAAAAATCAGTATTTTCATGAAATAAATGTAAGACTTTACATCCTGATAACCGTTTCACTTTGTCGGGGCAAAGTCAGCATTTATTTTGTTGTACAAAGGACATTAAAAAAAAAAAAATCCTTTTCTCAGCCAATTTTGCTGCTTGTTACCCTGCGTGAAGTATTTCCTCAGACTGTGATTTTTCTGTGCCTCGGCTCTTTCTGGAAAGTTTTTAAAAGTCAAGTTGGAGCCAGCCGGAGTTTCTGCCAATTTAGACGTAACTAAGTTATTGAATGATACACATTTTATAGCTGTTCCCACTGTAAGAGTATCTTTTCGATTTTCTATTTAGTAGGTCATTGATCTTGTGACTTTATGGAGCAATAAGAAATGCATGAAGGAATTTAAATTTGAAGATGCTGCCTTGTCTGTGTATCTGAGCTTTGGCGTTTAGAGTCTATAAAATAAATTGGCAGTGGATGTTTTATTTACCTGTTAGGATCTCAGCTAAATCATCTAGTAGCACTTTCCCAGCTATATTGGAATACACTCGATGGTACAGACGTGGAAGTATAAAGCATTTATTCAAAAATATTTGCGTGCAGGTTGCATGAGGATTATGATGTCTTAAAAAACAGCTGTATGTATAATTTAGAAGCCAAACATTATTACGAAAGGAAAACTAGCCCACTGTCGTATTTATTCTTTTTTTTAAATGGACAAAGTAGTTCCTGTTTATTGAAATGTATTTTCGATTATGAATCCTCATAATCCTTCGCCCATCGAGATTGTCACGCTTTTTGATAGAGCTGGCAGCACGAGTGACAGCCGCAAACCTGAGGTTGGACTGCAGAGTCGGTTTCTCCCTGGCGGTGTCTCCTTTTAAGCATGCCTTTCATGTGTAGCCAAGTGAAAGCCTCCCAGTGAAATGGAAGCTCTGCAGATCCTGGGGGCTGAAGAAGGATCCAGAAGAAAGGCAGCAGTCGGGAAGCCTGCCGAAGGCGTGGAGGGCAGGGGTGATGACAGGACGCACGGCCCTTTCTGAGCAGATGAATGAGACCGCCGTGCCTCCGTGGGCTCTGGACGCCTGTTACCCACAAGGGGAGTCCTAGGCTATCAAACCAATTGTTTTGGCTTTATCCTTCAGATGTTGCAAAGGGAAGATGCGTTCTTTTATTGCTCTTCCAAGCCGTTTAACTGTTTATCCTTAATCGTCTGAGTCTGAGTGGGAATGAGTCTTTTAGAGATCACTGAACTTTTCTCGATTTGTAGTCAGAGTAGAACTCATTTTATTTAATGTGGGAAACCTTGTGAGACCCTTGACATTAACTGCCTCTTTTGCTTCTGAGAATTTAATTGAAAAGGAATGCTGTGGAAAAATACAGCCAGACGCACCAATGTCTGTTCGTGGATTCGATCGCCACAGCTTCGTGATGCTCTGTGTGGCTGTTGATCACTGAAATGATCTTAGCAGTCAAGATTTAGTGAGCCAATGTAAATTAATGCATTTTTGGCTGTAACCACAGGGACGTACGTAACCCTAGGCTAACCATAATGCACATTGCCGTTATCAGAAAGTGCGTCCTTGCCATGCATATTAACGATGTTTGATGATTTTAGGAACACTTAATAGATTGGCTTTGGTGGAAAAGTTAGTAAGTCTATTAGGCCACTGGTATGTGGAAGCAATCTGCAAAGGAAATAAATTTCTTGGGTTCCCGCATCAGAATATCACAAAAGAACCATACTGTGGCCATGTGGAATTTTACAGATCCCTTCAAGGGGCAGCACGGAATGATTTCTAAGAGTGCTGTACCTGATCTTGGTGCGTGAATGTGGCTGGCACAGATGTGGACAGAATGGGCCAAATACAACTAATTGGGGTGGAGGAAAATCGAGAGAACAGGCCATAATGGTGAATAGAGCTGTTTGTCACTGAGTTTGTAATAGGATTTCCAATTAATTCATGCGGGCTTCCAATGCCTTACATTAACCCTGTCAGGATGAACTACAGCACATCTAAGATGCCATCCTCTATTAAACGGTGCGTGTCAGTGAATTTGTACTTTCTTCTGCTCAACCAGAAGATGAATGGATTCTATCTAGTCAGAAAACAAATGTGGGCTTCAGAAATGCACACTTCAAAATCCCAGACTTCACCTAGGAGGAACATTCTTTGCATTGTTATACAGTGAATATGTATTAAAAATGTAATTGCTACGTGGATTCCCCAAAAGGAAAAGTATCCAGCCACGTAGAAACAACGGCATTGTCAGAGGCTCTGCGTCAGTGGTGGACAGACATTTCACCCTGGTTGATGATGATGAAGAGGATGATGGTGGCGGCGGCGGCGGCGGTGGTTCCTGCATGTAGCACTTACTGCCTGCTGGCTCATTTGCAGTGGGTTACATACGGTAATCAGAAAATCCTCACCAATCCAGATGAAGAGGCTGAGGAACAAAGTGGTTAGCCTCCCCAAGATCACACAACTAGCAAGTGGCCCAGCTGGGATTCAAACCCAGGCAGTCTGGTTATGTAGCCTGTGCTTCCATCCTTACCCCACTGCCTGGTCATAGTCTCATCAGCTATGTTATAGGAGTCGGTTTAACATGGTACTTGTCAGTACTCTGCCTCTGGCTTGCTCATGCTTGCTGTTTTCCTCTTTCTTGCTCTGTGTCTCTCTGTCTGTCTGCATCTCTCTCTCTTTGCCACAGTCATATTTATTGCTGTGTTTATTTACTGCTATTTCCTCGAGCCTATCTTGTGAAATAGTTAGCCTGTGATAACCAGACTTTAGTAGATACGTAGCATGCTAGAGAAAGTCGTGAGGGGAGACAAAAATTAGAACTCTTTCTTTTACAGAGTTGGACACTGAGTGGAATACGACCAAAGTTTGCAAGATTACGAAGGGCCAGAGTTCCTGATGGGCATTTCCCTTCTGGTGAAACCAAAGCACACAGTGGAATGTCTCACGAGATAGGTCAAGGCTGAGTATCAGGAGTCGGATGACTGAAGGCAGGCTCCAAGTCAGGGTCTGAAATTCAGAGGGCATGTGAGGGCGTCAGGACTTCTGGAAGGCCAGGCTGCTGTCTTCCCAGGGTACTGGCCTCTCAGCAGCTCTCATCAGCCACTCACAGCGTCATGTGAACCAAGCCAGGACAAGAGGACTGCCAGCAGCATTTTGAGAGCGAGAATTACTCTTCCTCTTAAGCCAAACAAAAATATTTAGAAAAAGTGTTTAGCTATGGATAGACCAGACTCTAAATCTCTGACAAGAAACCCTACTGATTTTTAAACACTGTATTAAGAAGTTCTGTTGCTATCACAGATGTAAGATTTTGATCCACCTTTTTTGGGGAGGCGGCGATAATATGAGTAATGTTAGTAATGTTCCTCATTGCTCTATTTCATATAAAAGATCAAAGGTTTTGAAAAAATCCAACTAGTTTAGGCCTGTACTTTGTACCAGGTGTCTGCCTGTCTGCCCCCTCATGTCCATCTTCCACACCATTCCCGGGCTGACCGGCCTGGGACACAGTCCTTACATGTCCATCTGTACTTCAGACCCAGGAGTGGCTTGTCATTGCCTAAAGGACACAACAGTTGAAACTCTTAACATGTCATTTAAGACCCTCTATAGCCTGGCCTCTGCATACCTCTCCTATGCTGTATGTTCTGTATTCCTCTCCAGGAACGTTGCATTCTTTCTAAACCCCGGGCCCTTTGGATGGCACGCAACTTCCCACCTCCATGCCTTTGCTTGTGCCATCACCTCTGCCTGGAATGCCCTCACTTTTCTCTTTCATTCCTCCACTCTAGCTTTGCCTGGCTAACTTGTACGTATCCCTTCAGACTTGGCTCACATGTCACTTTCTCAAGGAAGTGTTTCATTTTCTTACCCAGTAAGCCCCAGAGAGAGTTCCTAGGTGGTGCCAACAGTTAACGCAATCAGCTGCTGACCAAAAGGTTGGAGGTTCGAGGCCACCAGATGCGCCTCGGAAGATAGACCTGATGATCTCCTTCTGAAAATCAGCCATCGAAAACCGTATTCTGACATGCATGGGGTCGCCATGAGTCAGAGTTGACTTGACAGCAGCTGGAAGCCCAGAGACCTATGCTGTCTGCAGTACACCAATATCATATGATGTCTCCATCACTGTATTTACTATATCTTTTTACAGTTATGTCCAGTGTCTTATCCTTTGAGGACACAACTGTGCCCCATTCCTCTTTAAATCCTCAGCACTAGCACATTATCTGGTAAAGTGTAAAAGCTTTTTTGGATGTCAAATGTAAAATGTTTTCTGGATGAATGAATCAATGAATAAGTACATGAAAAGCAGGAGCCCTGTCATCTTGTTCAGTGAATTACTATAGACTTGTTTGATTTGCTGTTTATCCTCTGAGTCAGTGACAGGCAGCAGTGCCCCACAGAGGCCAGAGATTTTCTTGAAGTGACAGCTAACCCCCAAGAATGGGCACCCGCAGTGCCATTGAGAAGTGTCATATTTAATCCATCTGATGATTAAATTGCCTTGGGGGTGTACACACAATTTGAACACCTGTCGTTTAAAACCATAATACAATGCAGCAACATTTAGAACCTCATCTATTAGCATATCATCCTAACAGTGCACCGTAAGTAGGGAAGAGCAGTGTTGAATGATCTCACGCAGATGGTAAAACACCATACGTTCGTACATTCACGGATTATAAGCTCTGAGAGGGGAGGAACAGTGACTGTCTTACTCTCTGTTGTATTGCAGCCCCTGGCACACAGTATACCCTCAATAAATACTTGCCGAGTTCGTGAAGAATTGTATCTAGTGCCCACATTCAAAGTAATATTAGGAAAAGTACTGCCCAAAAGCCAAACTCTTATTTTATCAGTCATGCTTAAGAGCAGTTAGTAAATTAATGAACTGTGCTTGTGTTTAAATTTTTCTTTTGAGTGCTTATCCTATATGCCAATGAATAAAGTAGTAACGACAATTAAGTTTGCTTTCATGAGCTTTTAGAATTTCATACCAGGAAGTCAGAAATCTCTGGGTGGTGCAAATGGGTAAGCACTCAACTAGCCCAAAGGTTGGCAGTTTGAACCCACCCAGCGGGGTCTTGGGAGACAGGCCTGGTGATCTGCTTCTGAAAAGTCACACCCTTGAAAACCCCATGGAACAGTTCTACTCTGCATGCATGGGGTTGCCAGGAGTTGGAATCGACTTGACAGGAACTAACAACAACAACAATAACTAAGAAGTCAGACTCAGCAGTCATATTTTATGTACTAATAACCCCAAACAAGGATATAGCTCCCACTAAGTTAAACATAGAGCCCTGGTGGCACAGTGGTTAAGAGCTCGGCTACTAACCAAAAGGTCGGCAGTTCCATTCCAAGCACGATAATTGCATTTGCTAAAAACAAGGATTTCTTGGCAGAAAAAGACTTCAAGAGCATCGGTGGATACTGGGGGAAAAAATGTATCTATATATATATGAAAACCGTGGTGGCATAGTGGTTAAGAGCTACAGCTGCTAACCAAAAGGTCTGCAGTTCGAATCCACCAGCCGCTCCTTGGAAACGCTGTGGGGCAGTTCTACTCTGTCTTATAGGGTCGTTATGAGTTGTAATCAGCTTGATGGCAATGGGTTTGGTTTGGGTTTTGGTAAGTTAAACATGGAGACCCTGGGTGATGCAAAGGGTTAATGCTGGCAGCTGTTAGCGAAAGGTTGGTGGTTTGAGTCCACCCAGATGTACCTCAAAGACGGCAAACAGGTTTAAGTTAAATTTAGGAACAGAACGCTAATCGTGGATGGGGCGTGGACGTCCTAACTGTTCTTATTTCACATTGTGTTTATATTTGCTATTTAGTCTTATATAGTTTTTTTATGTGAGATTTTCTTTAAATGTGAAATGTTAACTTGACCTTGCCTTTTAAACAGTAATAATGCAGTTACATCTTCAGAAACTTTGTTGGACTGGTCTTTCATTAAAACCCATCTTTTTCTTTAAGGGTATACCTCAGTTACCCTGTGCCAAAGCATTATACAACTACGAAGGAAAAGAACCTGGAGACCTTAAATTCAGCAAAGGAGATATCATCATTTTGCGACGGCAAGTCGATGAAAATTGGTACCATGGGGAAGTCAACGGGATCCACGGCTTTTTCCCCACCAACTTTGTGCAGATTATTAAGCCGTTACCTCAGCCCCCACCTCAGTGCAAAGCACTTTATGACTTCGAAGTGAAAGACAAGGAAGCAGACAAAGATTGCCTTCCCTTTGCCAAGGTAAACTGGGAGTGAGGCCATTTTCAATATGGCAGCTATTCCTTGTCCACCTGGGTACATAGATATAGGGTTTTTATTTCCTGTTTGCAAACAGATACAATATTTTATATGAACTATCTCCTTGTGCTTCTAAAAATATCTGGAAGTAGTGGCACAACAGTTAAGCACTCAACTACTAGCCAAAAGGTTGGCAGTTAGAACCTACCCAGAGGTGCCTCAGAAGACAGGCCTGGCGCTCTGCTTCTGAAAGATCACAGCCTTGAAAATGCTGTGGAGCAGTTCTGCTCTGCTCACACGGGATTGCCATGAATCGGAATCGACTTGACAGCAGCTAACAACAACAGTCTTCTTAATGTCACAAGAAAAGAAAGTTTGTTCTCAGGCTGTTCTTACATGAAGGATAATTTTGGTTAATGTTCTCTGTGGTATCATTTTCATATTTAGAGCCCAAATTTAATTCTAAGCCAGTTTAAAGGGTGTGTGTGCCACTGGGGGATTTTAAAGTACTGAAGTATATATAACAAAATGAAATATCATTACTTCCATATTTTATATGTAAATGTCTTTGTTTTCCTTCCGTTACAAAGGAATCCATCTACTGAATTGATAATGGTTGGGAATTTTAAGTAGAATATTGTGTTTTTGTGTAAAGAAGAGCAGAAGGGCATGCATTTGGATGGGCATTTGGTCTGTTATCAGAGAGAAAATGAGAAGCATCTGAGAATCAGTCCAAAATAGAGATTCAAGAGGCTGTGGGTAGCATTTGAGTTTGCAATTGGTAACTCTAACCAAAATCAGCAGCCAGCCCCTTGCGCAGAAGTTGACTTACAGCTATCTGGAAGTACACCAGATTGACTGATAGGTTACCATTTAGTGCATGAGAACGCTGGGTTCCTGTACAAAAGCTATGTCATCACATTTTTGTTCAAGTACTCTTAAAACTTTGAGCCCCTTTATTGAAAAGGAAAATTAAGTGATAAGCTTCATGGGATCAGGTAGACTAATCATCTGCCGTTTCTTCAGGATGATGTTCTGACTGTGATCCGCAGAGTGGATGAAAACTGGGCTGAAGGAATGCTGGCAGACAAAATCGGAATATTTCCCATTTCATATGTTGAGGTAAGTTAATCTGGAAAAAAATGGATCAAATTAGTACTCGACTTAGTAATAAATCTTAATTATGCAGTTTGAGCATTGAGAAGCCCCCAGAGCACAAAGCCCTAGGAACGCTCTCTTCCAGACCATTGGATGGGTTAGGAAGAATTCCTCCACCCTGCCCTGCAGTCACTGAAGCCTGTGAGACACGTGAACCTCTTTCCTTTGTCCCACTGCTAAAAGCGTTCCTGTCTCTTGTTACTACTGTAGGCTTTCTGTCGGTCGCCTGTAGTTTTTCCAGGTGTTCTGTTCCATTTTTCAGCTTTGAGATCAGAAGGTTGATAGAGTTTCTGAGTTAGGTGAGAAATTAGTTTGTTTGTATATATCTTTCTTTTTTGTAATAGCTTTTTTTTTCCTTTTTTTTCAATTGTGTTTTAGATGAGGGTTTACATAGCAAAGTAGTTTCTCGTTAAACAGTTAACATGCATACTGTTTTGTGACACTGGTTGCCACCCCCATGACATGTCTCCCCTGTATACTTATTTCTTTTATCTGCTGTTTCTTCAGGACTGTAATAGCGATTTGCAAAGTAGGCCTTCAGTAAATATTTATTAAATAGATGAACAAATCTTCCTTCATCCCAAATTAAGCCCCTCCCCCTCTTTTTAATTAGCTTTACTCAGAAAGGTAGTAGCCAAGCCTGTGAAGTGAAGTCCCTTTAGAGAATCTTTATAAAGTAACACGGTTGTATTATTTTAAAGAATAACAAATTTAAAATGAAGTAAAAAGTTATAATTCCTGTCCTTTAATAAGAAGAATTTCTCGGTGAACACAGAATTGGAGGCACTTTCAAAGTATGTTACAGAGCCCAGAACACCACGCAGGGCTAGCTAGAGTCGTGGGAGGCTTCTGGAAGGAAGTGGGATCTTAGTGGATAGTGATGGCTGAGTAGAGGTTAACCAGGAGAAATGGAAGGGGTACATTTTATGGCAGGAAGAACGGCGAGGCAGGGAGACCATCATGTTCAAAAGCCAAAAAGTAAGAAAGAGCACAGATTGTTTGGGAAATTGAAGTGATTCTGTTGTTTAAAATATCGAAGTGTCTGTCTTCAGTGTGCGAAAAAGAAAACCCACCGTGGCTTGTTTTCCTAGGTTTTTGTCTGAACCATTTGTTTTGGCATATGATTCTGAAAACTAAAATGACAAATTGGGTCATTGTAGCCAGCACTCAGTTTCCCCCATGGACCGTGAGATTGCCGGAGTTTTCATAAAAAATCAGCTTGACTACCGTATATCCATGGAAAAGTAATTCAAACCGTGTCCAAATTGTGAATTTTATCCATACCCTTCAGATGTTCTGTTATCAAAATATTTTTTCCTCCTTTGAAAGTAAACTACGGGAAAAAAAAAATTCTGACCTCTCAGGCAGTCCTTTCCGTATATTATTTATATAGTCTAACTGTGGGTCATGGAAAATCACAAGCATTTTCAAGTATTTGTATAGTTAAACCAAAGCGCATGGGTACGCACATGATCAGTAATGGAAACCTGTCTTTACTTGTTAGGTATTATCCATATTTCATGCTGATACTGGTTTGTGATACATGATCGCTGTGTTTTTCTTACTGGATTGCTATGTTTTTGTTATCAGGCAGGTGTGGAATTGCGCAAATAGGCATAAAAGATCCACGCGTGGCAAATCCAGAGAGTCATGTAGAGTCATTCAAGTCATTATTCGCCCTGACTTAAGTGGGAAAGCAAACTTCCACCCACATAGAAAGTATTTTCATTCTTCTGCCTCTTTTCTTTCAAACGAGCACTTTCCTGGTTTGAACCAGGATTTTGTCAGTGGAGACGTGGTAGCAAATGACTGATCTCTAGGAAACTGTGAACCTTTCTTTGATGTCGAGCCATCAGACTGAAATTCCTTCGAGGCCGGTAGCCAGCAGAGCATCTGGGGATTAGTGACACCTGGGTTAGCCCCATGGGGCGTAAAATGGAGGCAGATTTCAGTAGCAGTCTACCAAAATTCAACTGGCTAAACCAAGTGTAGACCATCTTACGGCCTCAGACGTGGTAGAGTCAACTATAGGAAGCGAAAACTGTGGCTTTCTCCTGAGTCATGGCCTTTCTTTGGCTATGTAAACCTATTAATATTTTTCCCACCTCAAGGCCCAAGCACTCTCCAATATAAAAACTGGCCGTGTTACAAAAATTCATTTTTAAAGCATTTTCTTATATCTTGCAAAAAAAAAAAATTACGTCTCCAACAAGTGTGAGGTGCTTTTACACAGTGTTGCCAGAAACTGTTATTCCCAGAAGTTTTGAGAAGTTTGAATGAGATAGTCCATCTCAAAGGGTCTGGTACCACTACGTCTTACGCATGCTGGTTGTAAGCTCAGATTAGAACGTAACCAGCAATATGCTAGAGTGTTAAGGATCTGACCATCACGTATAATGAGGGGAAATGAGTTCAGGAGTTAATTCTAAGGCTCCAGAGTGCATCTTCATTGGCCACAGGCCTGTCCATGGAAGCTGGAGCTCCCTATCGCCTCCTGCTCTTTGGTTAACCTTGGTAATGGACATGCCCGAGGAGCTAGTGGTAGCAGAAAGTCTAAACGGGGTGAACGTAAACGGAGTGAGCTTAGAGGAGTGTTGTGGACGTGGAGTTAGGGGCACTGGGCTTGGAGGTTCCGGTGTGGAGCTGTGGAATTAGGGGTGGGGTAAGTGGAAAGTTGCTGAGCACTGGAGTTGTGTAAAGAGAGGATTGGGTGGGAGGAGGATGGTGAGAAATGCTGCTGGAAGAGTTTGCCCTCCCTCTTACTCTTTGTCTTGTCCTTCAGCATCCCACGGTTACGGACTGTGTCCTCCACGTGTACTGGAGTCAGATAATAAAATAGCAGGAGTGTATGGTGACTTGCATCCAAATAGCCTCTTATTAAAGTAAAACACAACATTCTTCAAGGTTGGAACGGAGAAGGAGAGTATCTGGTTGTTGTTGTTAGGTGCCATCGCGTTGATTCCGACTCATGGTGACGAAACACTGCCCGGTCCTGCACCATCCTCACAGTCATTATTATGCTTGAGCCCGTTGTTGTAGCCACTGTGTCAGTCCATCTTGTTGAGGTCTTCCTCTTTTTCGCCGACCCTCTACTTTACTAAGCATGATGTCCTTCTCCACAGACCGGTCCCTCCTGATAACATGTCCAAAGTATGTGAGACAGAGACTCACCATCCTGGCTTCTAAGGAGCATTCTGGCTGTACTTCTTCTAAGACAGGTTTATTCATTCTTCTGGAAGTCCATGGTATATTCAGTTTTCTTCACGAACACCATAATTCAGAGGCATCAGTTCTTCAGTCTTCCTTATTCATTGTCCAGCTTTCGCATGCAGGTGAGGTGATTGAAGATACCTGGTATCTGGTTAGGGAGAGACAATGGAGGAGGAATGGCTGTATAAGTGGCCCCCAGTTCTCTCTTGGAGTCCATATCTAGCTCTTAGAATTACGTTCTCTTGCTTTCATTCTGTTTACCTTTCTCCCTGGAGATTCTCCTGTCAGACCCCTCTCTTCTCAAGCTGTAGAGGGTGTGGATTCTATAGTATTTAGATATGCTGTTCCTCCAAGCTGGAAAGCACTAAGAGGTTGATGTGGAAACGTAGGGAATTCTTTACGACATCAGGCCAGGATGACCTTGTGTATAAAAGGGTATGTTTGTCAAGGACTGACTGTAGTAAAAAAATAAATTAGTAGTCAGCTTCTTTATTCACAAATATCAGCTTTTAACAAAATAGTATGGACAGTTTTAACAACCTCATCAATTCAGAGCTGACTCATTCAGGTCTAGCAGGCATTTGGACAAGGATTACACAGTTCTTCGCAAACAAAGAGTTTGAATGAAGTAAGTGCTCAATATGGGATTTTGGACGTTTTTCCAACGTTATTATGTATTGTAGGCTTATTGTGAGCGATACCTTTTTATGAAGTTTTTCATTTTATTTTGATTCCTAGTCATTTGTTTGAAATGTCGCTCACCCAGTTTTCAGTAAAAGTATTTAGTGGCTTGCTCTTCCACTATAGATGATGTAAAGATAAGCATTCCTTACATGCAGATGGCGTGAAGTAGGTAGGAGCGGCCTGGTGGACAACTATTCTCACTCTCTATTTACTGCCAGAAAGAAGAGCTACATTACTCGTTCTTAGATCTCAGCTCGAATGTCACCTTTTCTGTGACACTCTCACCAACTTACCTAGAGTTCTTCCTCCTTTTCCAGTTTTTTTTAACTCATGCACATAGTGGTGTGGTCGTGGTGAGAAGCTTGACCTCTAGAGCCAGAAGGCGGAGATTCAAATCCTGGTTTTGTCATTAGGTATCTGAGTGATTTTGTGCCTTTATTTCCTCATCTGTAAATAATAGAATCACTGCATTTTTTTTTTTTAAAAAAAACCAAACCTGTTGCTGTCGAGTCGATTCCGACTCATAGTAACCCTGTAGGACAGAGTAGAATTGCCCCGTAGGGTTTCCAAGGAGCACCTGGTGGATTCGAACTGCGGACCTTTTGGTTAGCAACTGTAGCACTTAACCACTACGCCAGCAGAGTGGATGGGTTAATTCCAAAGGTACTTTCTAACAGTGCCTGGCACCTACGAAGACTGTACAAGTGATGACTGTGATTATTGTCCCCATTGTTATTCCTTCATAGCCCTTTTTCACGATCTGTAATTATGGTAAGTTATTGCTGATGTGGTTACTGTCTCCTCAAGCCTGTCTCCTGTTAGCATGTGAGTTCCAGAGGGCCAGCACCTTGTCTTTCTAGTTTACCTCCTCTGCCCGTGGTCCTCACGTGGTGCCTGCATATAAGGTGCTGTCAGCAGGTACTGGTGAAAGTATGAATGAATGAGCAACCTAAGAACCTTTAGAACTAAAGATTCTCAAATGTTGCTACCTTTTACATATTTCAGCTAATAGTTCCATCATTCAGTACCTAGTGTATATTTTATTATCGGTTTATCTTGGTGGATACATCACAAAGTCACATCTTTCCTCAAAGCCAGAGGTTTATATGACATTAGTGAGATTTTTTTTTTTTTTTTACTAGACTGGATAAGTGTTTGGTTATGCCTACTTTATGATTTTTCCAGACTACACTAATGGTAGCCATACTCTGTGGATTAGATCTTGGAGTCTCTATGGATAATTTATCTCTGAAGTAGAGCAGACCCTCTCCTCACTTGCTGCCTGAGGTTATTCCTTTAGTTTGCTTTGAGCAGAGGTGGTTGTTGTTGGGTGCCATCGAGCCACTTCTGACTCGTGGTGATCTTGTGGCTAACTTAACAAAATGGTGCCTGGTCCTGCATCATCTTCATGGTTATTGGCATGTTTGAGTTCATTGTTGTGCCATTCTATCTCATTGAGGGCTTCCTTCATGTTTCCTGACCCTCTCCTAACCGTGATGTCCTTTTCTAACAATTGATCTTTCCTGACAACATGTCCAAAGTCAGCAAGCCGAAGTCTCACCATCATTGCTTCTAAGGAGCGTTCTGGTTGTATTTCTTCTTCTGGGAATCCATAGTATATTCAATGTTCTTCACCAGCATCACAGTTTGAATGCATCAGTGCTTCTTCTGTCTTCATTTGTCCTTGAGCAGAGGCAGAATGGCCCTAGTTTCAAGGATCCTCATTTTTTCTTAAACAATTTTATTGAGTTAAAAGCAATATACAGCAAACTGCATGCATTTAAAATACACAGTTTGAGGAGGTGTTATTTGTTGTTTTCACTTTTAACATCAACCCGTAGGCAGGTCATCAGATACATTTCTATGGTTATGGAATAGAATATGTGTTTTCAGTCTAAACTAAGGCAAATCAAATATGCAGAGAGAACAGGAGGTCTTAGGGACGGTAGCGTCCTTGTCTACCAAGTTAGAGACTTGGGAGATAATGTCTGTGTTTGAAAGAATAAGAAGTGGAAGTTTAGGTACATAGTTGGAAACTGCTAAGGTGACCTTTGGAGGTAACAAGAATAGCAGTGTTAGCTTTATTTCTTGACTTAAAACCTTTGCTCTAGAGAATAATGAGAACAGAAGACCAAATAATGATAGTCTTTGATCTAAAAATTAGACGGTTGATTGAACTATATAAAAAGATATTCTGTTGTTTTGTATTTTTGGATGTATTCTTTCCTGTCAAAATTAAACGGTGAATTGTTCAATTGATTGAAATAAATTAATTTTTATAAAAGAAATTTAAAGAAATTGTTGGAAAGACAGCTACTATATTGGTTAGCATACTAAGTTTCCCTTCAATTTTGAAATAAATTATTTTTTATGAAAGAAATTTAAAGACATTGTTGGGAAGACAGAAAGGCAGAATTACTATGTGTCTGAAGCGAATTAACTTTTATAAATGAAATTTTGAGATATTGTTGAGAAATCAGAAAGGGTGAATGACTCCATTGCTTAGAAGCATACTTTCATCTTTCATTCTGATTGAGTTGTATGTGCTTTTGAGTAGCATTTTTTTTTAGCACTGTGGGTTCTGTCACATGGGGCAGGTTATCATATTTTCTAACTGTTATCAGTTTGATACAAAAGGAAGAGTGAACACTGGTCTCCAGAGTTCTCAGGGCAGAGGCAGGTATCATTGTGGGTTCCAGGAACAGCTGTTACATGAATAAATATGGCCGGAGGCAAGTTGACTAGACGCAATCTCAAAAGGAATCCTTTAGATTGGGTACCAGTTGCCGAGTGGTTTCTGACTCTTGGCAACCTCGTGTCAGAGTAGAGCTGTGTTCTGTAGGGTTTTCACTGGCTGTGACCTTTCGGAAGCAGATCACCAGGTCTTTCTGCCGAGGCACCTCTGGGTGAACTCGAACCTCCAGCTTTTCATTAGCAGCCAAGCGCCTTAACCATTTGCACCACCCAGGGACTCCTTTGTTGATCTGGTTTGGTTAAAAGAAGATGTATACTTCAAAATTAAAAGAAACTACATACTGGAGACTCTTAGGAAAATGGGTGGGAATGGTATTAGATTAGGTAAGGAACTTATATTTGGAGCAGTTCGAACCCACCATCTGCTCCGTGGGAGAAAGATGTGGCAGTCTGCTTCCATAAAGATTACAGTCTTGGAAACCCTATAGGGCAGCTCTACTCCATCCTTTAGGGTTGCTATGAGTCAGAATCGACTTGACAGCAGCGGGTTTTATGCTCCATCTATTATTCAGCAGCCTCTTTCTAATTTGAAAGTTTCCTTTTGTTTTCCTTTAGGAAAACATTGAGGGAGCCGACATTCTGAAGATCAGTTAACGTTTGTTGAGTACTCACTGCGTGAGTGGAAAGTTTCCGGTACTCTGGGTAGTTTTATAGAAAATACAAATGAACGCCTCCTGCAGAGCCTTCATCAGAAGCCGAGGATAATGACTAAATGGTGTCTGGCATCCACGTTGATTCCCCAGAGAATCCTCAATTTTCTTAGCCTAGCCGTGTCTCCCTACACACAGCCAGGCCCTAACTAAGTTGCATTCCTGGAAAACATACCTTGGAATTGCTGCCTTTACAGCGTTGTGCCTGTCATTCCCCTCGTCTGGGATATTTTGTTGTCCGTGTCTGTAGAAAGCTCCCCCTTTCTTCAAGGTCGAGATAAGTACAGTGAAGCCTGTGAGAGCCAGAACTCCACGGGACTGCCTTGTTTTTCCGGGTCTCGCAAGTTTTCTGCCTTGGACAGGGTGCAGTCTTACCACGTTTCTTTCACTCCGTTTAAACCAGAAAAAAAGAAAAACCTAACCCATTACCAATGAGTCGATTCCAACTCATAGCGACCCTGTAGGACAGGGTAGAACTGCCCCTTAGCGTTTCCAAGGAGTGGCTGGTGGATTTGAACTGCCGACCTTTTGGTGAGCAGCTGAGCTCTTAACCACTGCGCCACATGGTTTCGTAGGAGGTGTTTGAGCTCTCCTTCTCTGACAGGTTTCCACCTTACGCAGGTCCTGGCATTCACCAGCTTTCCTGTACTGCCGTTTCTCATGAAGCCTGTCTTCCCTCATTGTCCTGCGCAGACGCAAAACAAAACCTACCACCTGTTGGCGTCAGACTTGTGCAGCCCTCGGCGCTGTCTGTCCCCGACACCTACTGAGAGTGTGCGGGTGATTTCATCTTTCCCGTGCCCCTTCAGAGCCACAGCCTCCGTAACAAATATTTTAGATCATTTTATTTCTGTAATGTAATCATAGTCCAGAAAACTTGGAAAGAAAACGAATAAGCCTTTGTCCCATCACGTATAATGTTGGTCGGTTATCCTTCCATTCTTTTTCCTTGTGCTTCCGTGATACTAAAAAACCCGCTTCCGTCAAGTGGATTCCGACTCAGAGGGACCCTATAGGACAGAATAGAGCTGCCCCATCGGGTTTCCAAGGCTGTAATCTTTACCGAAGCAGACTGCCATATCTGTCTCCCGTGAAACGGCTGGTGGGTTCGAACCACCCACCTTTTGGTTAGCAGCTGAGCGCTTAACCACTCCGTCGCCGGGGCTCCTATAATGATACTAGCACATGATTTTGCCCTTCTCCCTGTTGTTGCCGTATTACTAACCATCACTTTTTGTGACTACCTAATAAACATTAGTAGCTAAGCCATGATTTAGTTCATTATTTTTCCTGTTTTTTAGACAAGTTAAGTGTCTTGTTTAGGGATATGCAGCCCATAATTGAAAAGTGAAGTATGATCTAGACTCCCCCTCTGCACCAGCCTCAGAGCACAGTGATAACCAGTGTCCCTAACCTTGGTACAGAATCACTGTTATTATGAAGCTTTGTTTTGGGTAGTACTGTTTGTACAGGATGTTTTCATTTTCCATCGAAAATGACTGAAACGCTTATTTACTGGCCTGAAAGAGACTGGAGAAACCCTGAGAGTATGGCCCCCAGACACTCTTTTAGCTCAGTGGTGAAGTCACTCCCGAGGTTCACCATTCAGCCGGGATTGGACAGCCCCATAAAACAAAACGGGACTAATGAGGCACAGCAGTCCAGGGACAAGGACTAGAAGGCAGAAGGGGACAGGAAAGCTGGTGATAGGGAACCCAAGGTGGAGTAAGGACAGTGTTG
>NW_004444156.1:2158759-2163256 GCF_000243295.1 Trichechus manatus latirostris
TGTGTTGTCCTTCCCTTCACCTAAGATAATTCTTGTCTAGTATCTAGTTAGTGAATTCCATCTCCCTCCCTCCCTACACTCGAAACCATCAAAGAATGATTTCTTCTATGTTTAAACATTTTCTTGAGTTTTTATACTAGTGGTCTCATACGATATTTGTCCTTTTGCGACTAACTAATTCACTCAGCATAATGCCTTCCAGATTCATCCATGTTGTGAGATGTTTCACGGATTCATCATTGTTCTTCATCAT
Source organism: Trichechus manatus latirostris (assembly GCF_000243295.1). Classification (NCBI taxonomy): domain Eukaryota; kingdom Metazoa; phylum Chordata; class Mammalia; order Sirenia; family Trichechidae; genus Trichechus; species Trichechus manatus. The sequence continues at coordinate 2,159,013 of NW_004444156.1, forward strand.
TGCATGGTATTCCATTATGTGAATATACCATAATTTATCCATTCGTTCATTGATGGGCACCTAGGTTGTTTACATCTTTTTGCTCTTGTGAACAGTGCTACATTGAACATGAGTGTGCATATATCTATTCGTGTGATGGCTCTTATTTCTCTAGGATGTATTCCAAGAAGTGGGATTGCTGGATGGTATGGTACTTCTATTTCTAGCTTCTTAAGGAAGTGCCAAATCGATTTTCAAAGTAGTTGTATCATTTTACATTCCCAACAGCAGTGTATAAATGTTCCAGTCTCTCCACAACCTTTCCAACATTTATTATTTGGTGTTTTTTGGTTTAATGCTAGCCTTGTTGGGGTGAGATGGTATCTCCTTGTAGTGGTGATTTGCATTTCTCTAATGGCTAATGATCATGAGCATTTACTCATATATCTTTTAGCCACCCGAATGTCTTCTTCGGTGAAGTGCCTGTTCATATCCTCTGCCCATTATTTAATTGGATTATTTGTCTTTTTGTTGTAGAGGTGTTGAATTTTCTTGTAGATTTTAGAGATTAGACCTTTGTCTGATTTGTAATGGCCAAATTTTTTTTTCCAGTCTGTAGGTTGTCTTGAGTCTTTTGGTGAAGTCTTTTGATGAGCATAAGTGTTTCATTTTTAGGAGCTCCCAGTTACCTAGTTTCTCTTCTGGCATTTGTACATTGTTACTTATGTTTTACATTCTGTTTATGCCATGTATTAGGGCTTTTAGTGTTGTCCCTGTTTTTTCTTCCATAATCTTTATCGTTTTGGATTTTATATTCAGGTCTTTGATCCATTTTGAGTTAGTTTTTATGCATGGTGTGAGGTATGGGTCTTGTTTCATTTTTTCGCAGATGAATATTTAGTTATGCCAGCACCATTTGTTAAAGAGACTATCTTTTCCCCATTTAATGGACTTCGGGCCTTTGTCAAATATCAGCTGCTCGTAGGTAGATGAATTTACATCTGGATTCCCAGTTCTGTTCCATTGATCTGTGTATCTGTTGTTGTACCAGTACAGGCTGTTTTGACTACTGTGGCGGTATAATAGATTCTAAAAGCAGGTAGTGTGAGGCCTCCCACTTTGTTGTTCTTCAAAGAAGAAATGAAGTAAACTAAAGTAAGTAATGCTTTACTTATCTGGGGCCTCTTCCCTTTCATATGAAGTTGGTGATTTGTTTCTCCATCTCATTAAAAAATGTCATTGGAATTTGGATAGGGATTGCATGGTATCTGTAGATTGCTTTGGGTAGAATTGACATTTTCACAATATTGAGTCTTCCTATCCGTGAGCAAGGTATGTTTTTCCACTTATGCAGGTCTCTTTTGGTTTCTTGCAATAGTGTCTTGTAGTTTTCTTTCTATAGGTCTTTTACATCTCTGGTTAGATTTATTCCTAAGTATTTTATCTCCTTGGGGCTATTGTAAATGGTATTGATTTGGTGATTTCCTCTTTGAAGTTCTCTTTGTTGGTGTAAAGGAATCCAACTGATTTTTGTATGTTTACCTTGTATCCTGATACTTTGCTGAAATCTTCTTTTAGTTCCAGTAGTTTTCTTGTGGATCCCTTGGGGTTTTCTGTGTATAAGATCATATCACCTGCAAATAGGGGTACTTTTACTTCTTCCTTACCAATTTGGATTCCCTTTATTTCTTTTTCTTGCCTTATTGCTCTGGCTAGGACCTCCAGCACAATATTGAATAAGAGTGGTGATAGATGGCATCCTTGTCTGGTTCCCGTTCTCAAGGGGAATGCTTTCAAACTCTCTCCATTTAGGATGATGTTGGCTGTTGGCTTTGTATAAATGCCCTTAATTATGTTGAGGAATTTCACTTCTATTCCTATTTTGCTGAGAGGTTTTATCATGAATGAGTGTTGGACCTTGTCAAATGCCTTTTCTGCATCAATTGATAAGATCATGTGGTTCTTATCTTTTGTTTTATTTATGTGATAGATTACATTGATTGTTTTTCTAATGTTGAACCATCCCTATGTACCTGGTATGAATCCCACTTGGTCATGGTGTATTATTTTCTTGATCTGTTGTTGAATTTATTAGCTAGAATTTTGTTGAGGATTTTCGCATCTGTGTTCATGAGGGATATTTGTCTGTGTCTTAGGCTGTATTCTCTAGAGGAGCAAAACCAGTAAAGCTTATAAATATCTATAGATAGAGAGATTTATATCAAGGAAACAGCTCATACGTTTGTAGAGGCTGAAACATCCCAAGTCCGTGGATCAGAATAGAGGCTTCTCCTGATTCACGTAGCTGCAGGGGCTGGCAAACCCAAGATCAGGTCGGAGAGCAGGACTGTGGCTCATAGGCTGTGAAGATCGACGAGTCCCAAGATCGGCAGGCAAGACCACAGGGCTTCTCCTGATTCACATAGCTACAGGGGCTGGCGAACCCAAGATGGACAGGTCGGAGAGCTGGACTCTTGCTCACAGGCTGTGAAGATTGAGGAATCCTAAGATAGGCAGGTAAGCTGCTAGCTCAAGTCCCAAGGACCAGAGGTCAGATGAACAAGAGGCAGCTGCAGGATCAAAAACAAGCCCAAAGCCTTGGCAAGGCGAGCAGGAAGTAGGCTATGGATGGAGGAGAGATGAAGGCTGAGGGGGTGGTGAGCCACCACAGGCCCCACACCTCCTGGTACCACTCAGCAGATTCCATCATGGGAGTTAGCACTCATCAGATTTCAACAGAGAAGTGATCACAACATTATACAACTGCCAAAACACTGAGAATCATGGCCCAGCCAAGTTGACACATAATCTTAACCATCACAGTCTGTAATTTTCTTTTTTTGTGGTGTCTTTAACTGGTTTTGGTATCGGTTGTTCTGGTTTCATAGAATGGGTTTGGGAGTAGTCTATCCTTTTCTATGCTCTACTACCTTTAGTAGTAGTGGTGTTAACTCTTCTCTGTAAGTTTGGTAAAATTCTCCAGTGAAGCTGTCTGGGCCAGGGCTTTTTTAGTTGGGAGTTTTTTTAATTACCTCTTCAATCTCTTCTTTTGTTATAGGTCTATTTAGTTGTTCTACCTCTGTTTGTGTTAGTTTAGGTAGGTAGTGTGTTTCTAAAAATGTGTCCATTTCCTCTAGGTTTTCAAATTTGTTTGAGTATAATTTTTCATAGTATTCTGTTATGATTCTTTTAATTTCAGTTGGGTCTGTTGTGATATCACCCATCTCATTTCTTCTTTGAGTTTTTTGCTTCCTCTTCTGTTTTTCTTTTGTCAGTTTGGCCTATGGTTTATCGGTTTTGTTGGTCTTTTCAAAGAACCAGCTTTTGGTCTTGTTAACTCTTTCAGTTGTTTTTCTATTCTCTATTTCATTTAATTCTGCTCTGATTTTTATTATATGCTTTCTTCTGGTGCCCATGGTGGGCTTCGTTGGCTGCTTACTTTCTATTTCTTCGAGTTGTAGGGTTAATGTTTTGATTTTGGCCCTTTCTTCTTTTCAGATGTGTGCATTTATTGCTATAACTTGACCTCTGAGTACCGATTTTGCTGTGTCCCAAATGTTCTGGTAGGATGTGTTTTCATTCTCATTTGATTCTGCGAATTCTTTATTACATTCTTACTTTCTTCTATAACCCAGTAGTTTTTGAGCATGGTGTGTTCAGCTTCCATGTATTTGATTTTTTTTCCTTGATTTTTCTGTTACTGATTTCTATTCTTATGGCTTTATGGTCAGAAAAGATGCTTTGTAGTATTTTGAATCGTTTGGTTTCTGTTAAGACTTGCTTTGTGGCCTAATATGTGGTCTGTTCTGGAGAATGTTCCATGTGCATTGGAAAAGAAAGTATACTTGGCTGCTGTTGGGTGGAGTGTTTGGTATATGTCTGTGAGATCAATTTGGTTGAGTGTGGCATTTAGATCTTCCGCGTCTTTACTGAGCTTCTTTTCTAGATGTTCTGTCCTTCATCGAAAGTCGTGTGTTTAAGTCTCCTACTATTATTATGGAGCTCTTTATTTCTCTTTTCAATGCCGTTAGAGTTTGTTTTATATATTTTGGAGCCTTGTTGTTGAGTATGTAAGTGTTTATTACAGTTATGTCCTCCTGGTGTATTGACCCTTTAATCATTATATAGTGTCTTTCCTTATCCTTTGTGGTGGATTTTGCTTTAAAGTCTATTTTGTCAGAGATCAATATTGCCACTCCTGCTCTGTTTTGAGTGTTGTTCGCTTGATATATTTTTTCCCATCCTTTGAGTTTTAGTTTGTTTGT
>NW_004444156.1:2163356-2164807 GCF_000243295.1 Trichechus manatus latirostris
AAAAAAAAAAAAAAATAGCACCAAAAAAAAAAAAAAATGATCGAAACACTTAAAAGCTTAGTTTTCAGGAGCGATTCATTCCTCAATAATTTGAAATATCTGAGGTTGCCTTTTTAAGAGAAAAACCACGAATTAGTTAAAACTAGTACCTCAAAGTCTTCTAAATTTTATTATTAATGTAAAAATTTATTATGTTGATATACATATGTATACATTCTAAATTCTATTAGTGACTAAGGCTTTAAGCAAAGTAGGCTCATTTTAAAATGGTTTGCATTTGACTACTAACCTAAAGGTTGGCAGTTCAAAGCAACCCAGCAATGCCACAGAAGAAAAGCCTGGTGATCTGCTTCCATAAACATTATAGCCAAGAATCCCTATGGAGCAGTTCTGTGCTGACACATGAGGTCGCCATGAGTCACAACTCAGAATCAACTCGACAGCTGTGTGTTTTTTGTTTTTTGATTAGTCATGGTTTTGTATCCTATGAAAAAGACACAATAAATATTTTATACTCATTTGGGTATGTTTATATCTGTGTCAATATATTGCGTACAAGTGGCATGAAGGGAAGCATTTGATTATTAAACCAGCAGGGAATAAAGAGTCAGAAATGACTCAATGACTGCTCGTTTATGGATGGTGGTGCAAACAGTTAAGGCACTTGGCTGCTAACAGAAAGGTTGGAGGTATGAGTACACCCAGAGGCACCTCCGAAAAAACACCTGGTGATCTAATTCTGAAAAATCAGCCACTGAAAACCCGGTGGTGCACAGTTCTACTCTGATACATGCGGGTTTTCCACGAGTCGCAGTTGACTTGATGGCAACTGGGTTTTGTTTGTTTTTTTTAAATTGTGCTTTAGGTGAAAGTTTATAGCTCCAGTTAGTCTCCCGTACATAAATTTATACACACACTAGGGTTATGTGACCCTAATTGCTCTCCCTATAATGTGACAGTATACTCCCCTTTTCCACCCTGGATTTCCCAAGTCCATTCAACCAGCTCCTGTCCCTCTCTGCCTTCTCATCTCGCCTCCGGACAGGAGCTGCCCATTTAGTCTCATGTATCTACTTGGACGAGTATTATTTTGTTTTATACTTCAGTCTGATTCTTGTCTGAAGAGTTCGCTTCGGGAATGGTTTTAGTTCTGGGTTAACAAGAGTCCGGGGGCCGTGTCTTCTGGGGTTCCTGTAGTCTGAGTCAGACCATTAAGTCTGACCTTTTTATGTGAATTTGACTTCTGCATCCCGCTTTTCTCCTGCTCCATCAGGGACTTTGTTGTGTTCCCTGTCAGGGTGGTCATTGATGGTAGCCAGGCACCATCTAGTTCTTCTGGTCTCAAGCTGATGGAGTCTCTGGTTTATGTGGCCCTTTCTGTCTCTTGGGCTAATACTTTCCTTGTGTCTTCGGTGTTCTTCATTCTCCTTTACTCCAGGTGAGTTGGGACC